>NW_027445743.1:0-25000 GCF_050003625.1 Haematobia irritans
AAATCCACCCAAAACCTAAACAAATTGAAATTTTTATATGAAAAACTTCTTTTGCCCATATCTCCTAAACTAAGCGTCCTAGAGCGAAAAGGACTTTAATTCGTGACCACCCCCAAAAAATTGAAAAATCCACCCAAAACCTAAAAAAATTGAAATTTTTATATGAAAAACTTCTTTTGCCCATATCTCCTAAACTAAGCGTCCTAGAGCGAAAAGGACGATAATTCGTGACCACCCCAAAAAATTGAAAAATCCACCCAAAACCTAAAAAAATTGAAATTTTTATATGAAAAACTTCTTTTGCCCATATCTCCTAAACTAAGCGTCCTAGAGCGAAAAGGACTTTAATTCGTGACCACCCCAAAAAATTGAAAAATCCACCCAAAACCTAAAAAAATTGAAATTTTTATATGAAAAACTTCTTTTGCCCATATCTCCTTAAATATGCGTCCTAGAGCGAAAAGGACTTTAATTCGTGACCACCCCAAAAAATTGAAAAATCCACCCAAAACCTAAAAAAATTGAAATTTTTATATGAAAAACTTCTTTTGCCCATATCTCCTAAACTAAGCGTCTTAGAGCGAAAAGGACTTTAATTCGTGACCACCCCAAAAAATTGAAAAATCCACCCAAAACCTAAAAAAATTGAAATTTTTATATGAAAAACTTCTTTTGCCCATATCTCCTAAACTAAGCGTCCTAGAGCGAAAAGGACTTTAATTCGTGACCACCCCCAAAAAATTGAAAACTTCACCCAAAACCTAAAAAAATTGAAATTTTTATATGAAAAACTTCTTTTGCCCATATCTCCTAAACTAAGCGTACTAGAGCGAAAAGGACGATAATTCGTAACCAACCAAAAAAATTGAATAATCCACCCAAAACCTAAAAAAATTAAAATTTTTATATGAAAAACTTATTTTGCCCATATCTCCTTAAATATGCGTCCTAGAGCGAAAAGGACTTTAATTCGTGACCACCCCAAAAAATTTTAAAAATCCACCCAAAACCTAAAAAAATTGAAATTTTTATATGAAAAACTTCTTTTGCCCATATCTCCTAAACTAAGCGTCCTAGAGCGAAAAGGACTTTAATTCGTGACCACCCCAAAAAATTGAAAAATCCACCCAAAACCTAAAAAAATTGAAATTTTTATATGAAAAACTTCTTTTGCCCATATCTCCTAAACTAAGCGTCCTAGAGCGAAAAGGACGATAATTCGTGACCACCCCAAAAAATTGAAAAATCCACCCAAAACCTAAAAAAATTGAAATTTTTATATGAAAAACTTCTTTTGCCCATATCTCCTAAAATAAGCGTCCTAGAGCGAAAAGGACGATAATTCGTGACCACCCCAAAAAATTGAAAAATCCACCCAAAACCTAAAAAAATTGAAATTTTTATATGAAAAACTTCTTTTGCCCATATCTCCTAAACTAAGCGTCCTAGAGCGAAAAAGACTTTAATTCGTGACCACCCCCAAAAAATTGAAAAATCCACCCAAAACCTAAAAAAATTTAAATTTTTATATGAAAAACTTCTTTTGCCCATATCTCCTAAACTAAGCGTCCTAGAGCGAAAAGGACTTTAATTCGTGACCACCCCAAAAAATTGAAAAATCCACCCATAACCTAAAAAAATTGAAATTTTTATATGAAAAACTTCTTTTGCCCATATCTCCTAAACTAAGCGTCCTAGAGCGAAAAGGACTTTAATTCGTGACGACCCAAAAAAATTGAAAAATCCACCCAAAACCTGACAAAATTGAAATTTTTATATGAAAAACTTCTTTTGCCCATATCTCCTTAAATATGCGTCCTAGAGCGAAAAGGACTTTAATTCGTGACCACCCCAAAAAATTGAAAAATCCACCCAAAACCTAAAAAAATTGAAATTTTTATATGAAAAACTTCTTTTGCCCATATCTCCTAAAATAAGCGTCCTAGAGCGAAAAGGACGATAATTCGTGACCACCCCAAAAAATTGAAAAATCCACCCAAAACCTAAAAAAATTGAAATTTTTATATGAAAAACTTCTTTTGCCCATATCTCCTAAACTAAGCGTCCTAGAGCGAAAAAGACTTTAATTCGTGACCACCCCCAAAAAATTGAAAAATCCACCCAAAACCTAAAAAAATTGAAATTTTTATATGAAAAACTTCTTTTGCCCATATCTCCTAAACTAAGCGTCCTAGAGCGAAAAGGACTTTAATTCTTGACCACCCCAAAAAATTGAAAAATCCACCCAAAACCTAAAAAAATTGAAATTTTTATATGAAAAACTTCTTTTGCCCATATCTCCTAAACTAAGCGTCCTAGAGCGAAAAGGACGATAATTCGTGACCACCCCAAAAAATTGAAAAATCCACCCAAAACCTAAAAAAATTGAAATTTTTATATGAAAAACTTCTTTTGCCCATATCTCCTAAACTAAGCGTCCTAGAGCGAAAAAGACTTTAATTCGTGACCACCCCCAAAAAATTGAAAAATCCACCCAAAACCTAAAAAAATTTAAATTTTTATATGAAAAACTTCTTTTGCCCATATCTCCTTAAATATGCGTCCTAGAGCGAAAAGGACTTTAATTCGTGACCACCCAAAAAAATTGAAAAATCCACCCAAAACCTAAAAAAATTGAAATTTTTATATGAAAAACTTCTTTTGCCCATATCTCCTAAACTAAGCGTCCTAGAGCGAAAAGGACTTTAATTCGTGACCACCCAAAAAAATTGAAAAATCCACCCAAAACCTAACAAAATTGAAATTTTTATATGAAAAACTTCTTTTGCCCATATCTCCTTAAATATGCGGCCTAGAGCGAAAAGGACTTTAATTCGTGACTACCCCAAAACATTGAAAAATCCACCCAAAACCTAAAAAAATTGAAATTTTTATATGAAAAACTTCTTTTGCCCATATCTCCTAAACTAAGCGTCCTAGAGCGAAAAGGACGATAATTCGTGACCACCCAAAAAAATTGAAAAATCCACCCAAAACCTAAAAAAATTAAAATTTTTATATGAAAAACTTCTTTTGCCCATATCTCCTTAAATATGCGTCCTAGAGCGAAAAGGACTTTAATTCGTGACCACCCCAAAAAATTGAAAAATCCACCCAAAACCTACAAAAATTGAAATTTTTATATGAAAAACTTCTTTTGCCCATATCTCCTTAAATATGCGTCCTAGAGCGAAAAGGACTTTAATTCGTGACCACCCCAAAAAATTGAAAAATCCACCCAAAACCTAAAAAAATTGAAATTTTTATATGAAAAACTTCTTTTGCCCATATCTCCTAAACTAAGCGTCCTAGAGCGAAAAGGACTTTAATTCGTGACCACCCCCAAAAAATTGAAAAATCCACCCAAAACCTACCAAAATTGAAATTTTTATATGAAAAACTTCTTTTGCCCATATCTCCTTAAATATGCGTCCTAGAGCGAAAAGGACTTTAATTCGTGACCACCCCAAAAAATTGAAAAATCCACCCAAAACCTACAAAAATTGAAATTTTTATATGAAAAACTTCTTTTGCCCATATCTCCTAAACTAAGCGTCCTAGAGCGAAAAGGACTTTAATTCGTGACCACCCCCAAAAAATTGAAAAATCCACCCAAAACCTAAAAAAATTAAAATTTTTATATGAAAAACTTCTTTTGCCCATATCTCCTTAAATATGCGTCCTAGAGCGAAAAGGACTTTAATTCGTGACCACCCCAAAAATTGAAAAATCCACCCAAAACCTCCAAAAATTGAAATTTTTATATGAAAATCTTCTTGCCAATATCTCCTAAACTAAGCGTCCTAGAGCGAAAAGGACTTTAATTCGTGACCACCCAAAAAAAATTGAAAAATCCACCCAAACCTAAAAAAATTGAAATTTTTATATGAAAAACTTCTTTTGCCCATATCTCCTTAAATATGCGGCCTAGAGCGAAAAGGACTTTAATTCGTGACTACCCCAAAACATTGAAAAATCCACCCAAAACCTAAAAAAATTGAAATTTTTATATGAAAAATTTCTTTTGCCCATATCTCCTAAACTAAGCGTCCTAGAGCGAAAAGGACTTTAATTCGTGACCACCCAAAAAAAATTGAAAAATCCACCCAAACCTAAAAAAATTGAAATTTTTATATGAAAAACTTCTTTTGCCCATATCTCCTTAAATATGCGTCCTAGAGCGAAAAGGACTTTAATTCGTGACTACCCCAAAAAATTGCAAAATCCACCCAAAACCTAAAAAAATTGAAATTTTTATATGAAAAACTTCTTTTGCCCATATCTCCTAAACTAAGCGTCCTAGAGCGAAAAGGACTTTAATTCGTGACCACCCCAAAAAATTGAAAAATCCACCCAAAACCTAAAAAAATTGAAATTTTTATATGAAAAACTTCTTTTGTCCATATCTCCTAAACTAAGCGTCCTAGAGCGAAAAGGACTTTAATTCGTGACCACCCCAAAAAATTGAAAAATCCACCCAAAACATAAAAAAATTGAAATTTTTATATGAAAAACTTCTTTTGCCCATATCTCCTTAAATATGCGTCCTAGAGCGAAAAGGACTTTAATTCGTGACCACCCCAAAAAATTGAAAAATCCACCCAAAACCTAAAAAAATTGAAATTTTTATATGAAAAACTTCTTTTGCCCATATCTCCTAAACTAAGCGTCCTAGAGCGAAAAGGACTTTAATTCGTGACCACCCCCAAAAAATTGAAAAATCCACCCAAAACCTAAAAAAATTGAAATTTTTATATGAAAAACTTCTTTTGCCCATATCTCCTAAACTAAGCGTCCTAGAGCGAAAAGGACGATAATTCGTGACCACCCCAAAAAATTGAAAAATCCACCCAAAACCTAAAAAAATTGAAATTTTTATATGAAAAACTTCTTTTGCCCATATCTCCTAAACTAAGCGTCCTAGAGCGAAAAAGACTTTAATTCGTGACCACCCCCAAAAAATTGAAAAATCCACCCAAAACCTAAAAAAATTTAAATTTTTATATGAAAAACTTCTTTTGCCCATATCTCCTAAACTAAGCGTCCTAGAGCGAAAAGGACTTTAATTCGTGACCACCCCAAAAAATTGAAAAATCCACCCAAAACCTAAAAAAATTGAAATTTTTATATGAAAAACTTCTTTTGCCCATATCTCCTAAACTAAGCGTCCTAGAGCGAAAAAGACTTTAATTCGTGACCACCCCCAAAAAATTGAAAAATCCACCCAAAACCTAAAAAAATTGAAATTTTTATATGAAAAACTTCTTTTGCCCATATCTCCTTAAATATGCGTCCTAGAGCGAAAAGGACTTTAATTCGTGACCACCCAAAAAAATTGAAAAATCCACCCAAAACCTAAAAAAATTGAAATTTTTATATGAAAAACTTCTTTTGCCCATATCTCCTAAACTAAGCGTCCTAGAGCGAAAAGGACTTTAATTCGTGACCACCCAAAAAAATTGAAAAATCCACCCAAAACCTAACAAAATTGAAATTTTTATATGAAAAACTTCTTTTGCCCATATCTCCTTAAATATGCGGCCTAGAGCGAAAAGGACTTTAATTCGTGACTACCCCAAAACATTGAAAAATCCACCCAAAACCTAAAAAAATTGAAATTTTTATATGAAAAACTTCTTTTGCCCATATCTCCTAAACTAAGCGTCCTAGAGCGAAAAGGACGATAATTCGTGACCACCCAAAAAAATTGAAAAATCCACCCAAAACCTAAAAAAATTAAAATTTTTATATGAAAAACTTCTTTTGCCCATATCTCCTTAAATATGCGTCCTAGAGCGAAAAGGACTTTAATTCGTGACCACCCCAAAAAATTGAAAAATCCACCCAAAACCTACAAAAATTGAAATTTTTATATGAAAAACTTCTTTTGCCCATATCTCCTAAACTAAGCGTCCTAGAGCGAAAAGGACTTTAATTCGTGACCACCCCAAAAAATTGAAAAATCCACCCAAAACCTAAAAAAATTGAAATTTTTATATGAAAAACTTCTTTTGCCCATATCTCCTAAACTAAGCGTCCTAGAGCGAAAAGGACTTTAATTCGTGACCACCCCCAAAAAATTGAAAAATCCACCCAAAACCTACAAAAATTGAAATTTTTATATGAAAAACTTCTTTTGCCCATATCTCCTTAAATATGCGTCCTAGAGCGATAAGGACTTTAATTCGTGACCACCCCAAAAAATTGAAAAATCCACCCAAAACCTACAAAAATTGAAATTTTTATATGAAAAACTTCTTTTGCCCATATCTCCTAAACTAAGCGTCCTAGAGCGAAAAGGACTTTAATTCGTGACCACCCCCAAAAAATTGAAAAATCCACCCAAAACCTAAAAAAATTAAAATTTTTATATGAAAAACTTCTTTTGCCCATATCTCCTTAAATATGCGTCCTAGAGCGAAAAGGACTTTAATTCGTGACCACCCCAAAAATTGAAAAATCCACCCAAAACCTCCAAAAATTGAAATTTTTATATGAAAAACTTCTTGCCAATATCTCCTAAACTAAGCGTCCTAGAGCGAAAAGGACTTTAATTCGTGACCACCCAAAAAAAATTGAAAAATCCACCCAAACCTAAAAAAATTGAAATTTTTATATGAAAAACTTCTTTTGCCCATATCTCCTTAAATATGCGGCCTAGAGCGAAAAGGACTTTAATTCGTGACTACCCCAAAACATTGAAAAATCCACCCAAAACCTAAAAAAATTGAAATTTTTATATGAAAAACTTCTTTTGCCCATATCTCCTAAACTAAGCGTCCTAGAGCGAAAAGGACTTTAATTCGTGACCACCCAAAAAAAATTGAAAAATCCACCCAAACCTAAAAAAATTGAAATTTTTATATGAAAAACTTCTTTTGCCCATATCTCCTTAAATATGCGTCCTAGAGCGAAAAGGACTTTAATTCGTGACTACCCCAAAAAATTGCAAAATCCACCCAAAACCTAAAAAAATTGAAATTTTTATATGAAAAACTTCTTTTGCCCATATCTCCTTAAATAAAAAAATTGAAATTTTTATATGAAAAACTTCTTTTGTCCATATCTCCGAAACTAAGCGTCCTAGAGCGAAAAGGACTTTAATTCGTGACCACCCCCAAAAAATTGAAAAATCCACCCAAAACCTAAAAAAATTGAAATTTTTATATGAAAAACTTCTTTTGCCCATATCTCCTAAACTAAGCGTCCTAGAGCGAAAAGGACTTTAATTCGCGACCACCGCAAAAAAATTGAAAAATCCACCCAAAACCTAAAAAAATTGAAAAAATTGAATATGAAAAACTTCTTTTACCCATATCTCCTAAACTAAGCGTCCTAGAGCGAAAAGGACTTTAATTCGTGACCACCGCAAAAAAATTGAAAAATCCACCCAAAACCAAAAAAAAATGAAATTTTTATATGAAAAACTTCTTTTGCCCATATCTCCTAAACTAAGCGTCCTAGAGCGAAAAGGACTTTAATTCGTGACCACCCAAAAAAATTGAAAAATCCACCCAAAACCTAAAAAAATTTAAATTTTTATATGAAAAACTTCTTTTGCCCATATCTCCTTAAATATGCGTCCTAGAGCGAAAAGGACTTTAATTCGTGACCACCCCAAAAAATTGAAAAATCCACCCAAAACCTACAAAAATTGAAATTTTTATACGAAAAACTTCTTTTGCCCATATCTCCTAAACTAAGCGTCCTAGAGCGAAAAGGACTTTAATTCGTGACCACCCAAAAAAATTGAAAAATCCACCCAAAACCTAAAAAAATTGAAATTTTTATATGAAAAACTTCTTTTGCCCATATCTCCTTAAATATGCGTCCTAGAGCGAAAAGGACTTTAATTCGTGACCATCCCAAAAAATTGAAAAATCCACCCAAAACCTAAAAAAATTGAAATTTTTATATGAAAAACTTCTTTTGCTCATATCTCCTAAACTAAGCGTCCTAGAGCGAAAAGGACTTTAATTCGTGACCACCCCAAAAAATTGAAAAATCCACCCAAAACCTAAAAAAATTGAAATTTTTATATGAAAAACTTATTTTGCCCATATCTCCTTAAATATGCGTCCTAGAGCGAAAAGGACTTTAATTCGTGACTACCCCAAAAAATTGAAATTTTTATTTGAAAAAATTCTTTTGCCCATATCTCCTAAACTAAGCGTCCTAGAGCGAAAAGGACTTTAATTCGTGACCACCCAAAAAAATTGAAAAATCCACCCAAAACCTAAAAAAATTGAAATTTTTATATGAAAAACTTCTTTTGCCCATATCTCCTTAAATATGCGTCCTAGAGCGAAAAGGACTTTAATTCGTGACCACCCCAAAAAATTGAAAAATCCACCCAAAACCTAAAAAAATTGAAATTTTTATATGAAAAACTTCTTTTGCCCATATCTCCTTAAATATGCGTCCTAGAGCGAAAAGGACTTTAATTCGTGACCACCCCAAAAAATTGAAAAATCTACCTAAAACCTACAAAAATTGAAATTTTTATATGAAAAACTTCTTTTGCCCTCCTAAACTAGGCGTCCTAGAGCGAAAAGGACTTTAATTCGTGACCACCCAAAAAAATTGAAAAATCCACCCAAAACCTAAAAAAATTGAAATTTTTATATGAAAAACTTCTTTTGCCCATATCTCCTTAAATATGCGTCCTAGAGCGAAAAGGACTTTAATTCGTGACCACCCCAAAAAATTGAAAAATCCACCCAAAACCTACAAAAATTGAAATTTTTATATGAAAAACTTCTTTTGCACATATCTCCTAAACTAAGCGTCCTAGAGCGAAAAGGACTTTAATTCGTGACCACCCCAGAAAAATTGAAAAATCCACCCAAAACCTAAAAAATTGAAATTTTTATATGAAAAACTTCTTTTGCCCATATCTCCTAAACTAAGCGTCCTAGAGCGAAAAGGACTTTAATTCGTGACCACCCCAAAAAATTTAAAAATCTACCCAAAACCTAAAAAAATTGAAATTTTTATATGAAAAACTTATTTTGCCCATATCTCCTTAAATATGCGTCCTAGAGCGAAAAGGACTTTAATTCGTGACTACCCCAAAAATTGAAAAATCCACCCAAAACCTAAAAAAATTGAAATTTTTATATGAAAAACTTCTTTTGCCCATATCTCCTAAACTAAGCGTCCTAGAGCGAAAAGGACTTTAATTCGTGACCACCCCCAAAAAATTGAAAAATCCACACAAAACCTAAAAAAAATTGAATTTTTATATGAAAAACTTCTTTTGCCCATATCTCCTTAAATATGCGTCCTAGAGCGAAAAGGACTTTAATTCGTGACCACCCCAAAAAATTGAAAAATCCACCCAAAACCTAAAAAATTGAAATTTTTATATGAAAAACTTCTTTTGCCCATATCTCCTTAAATATGCGTCCTAGAGCGAAAAGGAATTTAATTCGTGACCACCCCAAAAAATTGAAAAATCCACCCAAAACCTAACAAAATTGAAATTTTTATATGAAAAACTTCTTTTGCCCATATCTCCTTAAATATGCGTCCTAGAGCGAAAAGGACTTTAATTCGTGACTACCCCAAAAAAATTGAAAAATCCACCCAAAACCTAAAAAAATTGAAATTTTTATATGAAAAACTTCTTTTGCCCATATCTCCTTAAATATGCGTCCTAGAGCGAAAAGGACTTTAATTCGTGACCACCCCAAAAAATTGAAAAATCCACCCAAAACCTAAAAAATTGAAATTTTTATATGAAAAACTTCTTTTGCCCATATCTCCTTAAATATGCGTCCTAGAGCGAAAAGGAATTTAATTCGTGACCACCCCAAAAAATTGAAAAATCCACCCAAAACCTAACAAAATTGAAATTTTTATATGAAAAACTTCTTTTGCCCATATCTCCTAAACTACGCGTCCTAGAGCAAAAAGGACTTTAATTCGTGACCACCCCCAAAAAATTGAAAAATTCACCCAGAACCTAAAAAAATTGAAATTTTTATATGAAAAACTTCTTTTGCCCATATCTCCTAAACTAAGCGTCCTAGAGCGAAAAGGACGATAATTCGTGACCACCCCAAAAAATTGAAAAATCCACCCAAAACCTAACAAAATTGAAATTTTTATATGAAAAACTTCTTTTGCCCATATCTCCTAAACTAAGCGTCCTAGAGCGAAAAGGACGATAATTCGTGACCACCCAAAAAAATTGAATAATCCACCCAAAACCTAAAAAAATTAAAATTTTTATATGAAAAACTTATTTTGCCCATATCTCCTTAAATATGCGTCCTAGAGCGAAAAGGACTTTAATTCGTGACCACCCCAAAAAATTTAAAAATCCACCCAAAACCTAAAAAAATTGAAATTTTTATATGAAAAACTTCTTTTGCCCATATCTCCTAAACTAAGCGTCCTAGAGCGAAAAGGACTTTAATTCGTGACCACCCCAAAAAATTGAAAAATCCACCCAAAACCTAAAAAAATTGAAATTTTTATATGAAAAACTTCTTTTGCCCATATCTCCTTAAATATGCGTCCTAGAGCGAAAAGGACTTTAATTCGTGACCACCTCAAAAAATTGAAAAATCCACCCAAAACCTAAAAAAATTGAAATTTTTATATGAAAAACTTCTTTTGCCCATATCTCCCAAACTAAGCGTCCTAGAGCGAAAAGGACTTTAATTCGTGACCACCCCCCAAAAAATTGAAAAATCCACCCAAAACCTAAAAAAATTGAAATTTTTATATGAAAAACTTCTTTTGCCCATATCTCCTAAACTAAGCGTCCTAGAGCGAATAGGACGATAATTCGTGACCACCCCAAAAAATTGAAAAATCCACCCAAAACCTAAAAAAATTGAAATTTTTGTATGAAAAACTTCTTTTGCCCATATCTCCTAAACTAAGCGTCCTAGAGCGAAAAAGACTTTAATTCGTGACCACCCCCAAAAAATTGAAAAATCCACCCAAAACCTAAAAAAATTTAAATTTTTATATGAAAAACTTCTTTTGCCCATATTTCCTAAACTAAGCGTCCTAGAGCGAAAAGGACTTTAATTCGTGACCACCCCAAAAAATTGAAAAATCCACCCAAAACCTAACAAAATTGAAATTTTTATATGAAAAACTTCTTTTGCCCATATCTCCTTAAATATGCGGCCTAGAGCGAAAAGGACTTTAATTCGTGACTACCCCAAAACATTGAAAAATCCACCCAAAACCTATAAAAATTGAAATTTTTATATGAAAAACTTCTTTTGCCCATATCTCCTAAACTAAGCGTCCTAGAGCGAAAAGGACTTTAATTCGTGACCACCCAAAAAAAAATTGAAAAATCCACCCAAAACCTAAAAAAATTGAAATTTTTATATGAAAAACTTCTTTTGCTCATATCTCCTTAAATATGCGTCCTAGAGCGAAAAGGACTTTAATTCGTGACCACCCCAAAAAATTGAAAAATCCACCCAAAACCTAAAAAAATTGAAATTTTTATATGAAAAACTTCTTTTGCCCATATCTCCTAAACTAAGCGTCCTAGAGCGAAAAGGACTTTAATTCGTGACCACCCAAAAAAATTGAAAAATCCACCCAAAACCTAAAAAAATTGAAATTTTTATATGAAAAACTTCTTTTGCCCATATCTCCTTACATATGCGTCCTAGAGCGAAAAAGACTTTAATTCGTGACTACCCCAAAAGATTGAAAAATCCACCCAAAACCTAAAAAAATTGAAATTTTTATATGATAAACTTCTTTTGCCCATATCTCCTTAAATATGCGGCCTAGAGCGAAAAGGACTTTAATTCGTGACTACCCCAAAACATTGAAAAATCCACTCAAAACCTAAAAAAATTGAAATTTTTATATGAAAAACTTCTTTTGCCCATATCTCCTAAACTAAGCGTCCTAGAGCGAAAAGGACTTTAATTCGTGACCACCCAAAAAAATTGAAAAATCCACCCAAAACCTAACAAAATTGAAATTTTTATATGAAAAACTTCTATTGCCCATATCTCCTTAAATATGCGGCCTAGAGCGAAAAGGACTTTAATTCGTGACTACCCCAAAACATTGAAAAATCCACCCAAAACCTAAAAAAATTGAAATTTTTATATGAAAAACTTCTTTTGCCCATATCTCCTAAACTAAGCGTCCTAGACCGAAAAGGACTTCAATTCGTGACCACCCTCAATAAAATTGAAAAATCCTCCCAAATCCTAAAAAATTGAAATTTTTATATGAAAAACTTCTCTTGCCCATATCTCCTTAAATATGCGACCTAAAGCGAAAAGGACGATAATTCGTGACCACCCCCAAAAAATTGAAAAATCCACCCAAAACCTAAAAAAATTGAATTGTTATATGAAAAACTTCTTTTGCCCATATCTCCTAAACTAAGCGTCCTAGAGCGAAAAGGACTTTAATTCGTGACCACCCCAAAAAATTGAAAAATCCACCCAAAACCTAAAAAAATTGAAATTTTTATATGAAAAACTTCTTTTGCCCATATCTCCTAAACTAAGCGTCCTAGAGCGAAAAGGACTTTAATTCGTGACCACCCCAAAAAATTGAAAAATCCACCCAAAACCTAAAAAATTGAAATTTTTATATGAAAAACTTCTTTTGCCCATATCTCCTTAAATATGCGTCCTAGAGCGAAAAGGACGATAATTCGTGACCACCCTAAAAAATTGAAAAATCCACCCAAAACCAAAAAAGTTGAAATTTTTATATAAAAAACTTCTTTTGCCCATATCTCCTAAACTAAGCGTCCTAGAGCGAAAAGGACTTTAATTCGTGACCACCCCAAAAAATTGAAAAATCCACCCAAAACCTAAAAAAATTTAATTTTTATATGAAAAACTTCGTGTGCCCATATCTCCTAAACTAAGCGTCCTAGAGCGAAAAGGACTTTAATTCGTGACCACCCCAAAAAATTGAAAAATCCACCCAAAACATAAAAAAATTGAAATTTTTATATGAAAAACTTCTTTTGCCCATATCTCCTAAACTAAGCGTCCTAGAGAGAAAAGCACTTTAATTCGTGACCACCCCAAAAAATTGAAAAATCCACCCAAAACCTAAAAAATTGAAATTTTTATATGAAAAACTTCTTTTGCCCATATCTCCTAAACTAAGCGTCCTAGAGCGAAAAGCACTTTGATTCGTGACCACCCCAAAAAATTGAAAAATCCACCCAAAACCTAAAAAAATTGAAATTTTTATATGAAAAACTTCTTTTGCCCATATCTCCTAAACTAAGCGTCCTAGAGCGAAAAGGACTTTAATTCGTGACCACCCCAAAAAATTTAAAAATCCACCCAAAACCTAAAAAAAATTGAAATTTTTATATATGAAAAACTTCTTTTGCCCATATCTCCTAAACTAAACGTCCTAGAGCGAAAAGGACGATAATTTGTGACCACCCCAAAAAATTGCAAAATCTACCCAAAACCTAAAAAAATTGAATTTTTATATGAAAAATTTCTTTTGGTCATATCTCCTGAACTAAGCGTCCTAGAGCGAAAAGGACGATAATTCGTGACCACCCTCAACAAATCCTCCCAAATCCTAAAAAAAATTGAAATTTTTATATGAAAAACCTCTTTTGGCCATATCTCCTAAACTAAACGTCCTAGAGCGAAAAGGACGATAATTTGTGACCACCCCAAAAAATTGAAAAATCCACCCAAAACCTAAAAAAATTGAATTTTTATATGAAAAATTTCTTTTGGTCATATCTCCTGAACTAAGCGTCCTAGAGCGAAAAGGACGATAATTCGTGACCACCCTCAACAAATCCTCCCAAATCCTAAAAAAAATTGAAATTTTTATATGAAAAACCTCTTTTGGCCATATCTCCTAAACTAAACGTCCTAGAGCGAAAAGGACGATAATTTGTGACCACCCCAAAAAATTGAAAAATCCACCCAAAACCTAAAAAAATTGAATTTTTATATGAAAAACTTCTTTTGGCCATATCTCATAAACTAAGCGTCCTAGAGCGAAAAGGACGATAATTCGTGACCACCCCAAAAAATTGAAAAATCCACCCAATACTTAAAAAAATTGAATTTTTATATGAAAAACTTCTTTTGCCAATATCTTCTAAACTAAGCGTCCTAGAACGAAAAGGACTTTAATTCGTGACCACCCTCAATAAAATTGAAAAATCCTCCCAAATCCTAAAAAATTGAAATTTTTATATGAAAAACTTCTCTTGCCCATATCTCCTTAAATATGCGTCCTAAAGCGAAAAGGACGATAATTCGTGACGACCCTCAAAAAATTGAAAAATCCTCCCAAATCCTAAAAAATTGAAATGTTTATATGGAAAATTTTTGTGCCCATATCTCCTTAAATATGCGTCCTAGAGCAAAAAGGACTTTAATTCGTGACCACCCCAAAAATTGAAAAATCCACCCAAAACCTAAAAAAATTGAAATTTTTATATGAAAAACTTCTTTTGCCCATATCTTCTAAACTAAGCGTCCTAGAGCGAAAAGGATTTTAATTCGTTACCACCCCCAAAAAATTTAAAAATCCACCCAAAACCTAAAAAATTGAAATTTTTATATGAAAAACTTCTTTTGGCCATATCTTCTAAAATAAGCGTCCTAGAGCGAAAAGGACTTTAATTCGTGACCACCCCAAAAATTGAAAAATCCACCCAAAACCTAAAAAATTTGAAATTTTTATATGAAAAACTTCTTTTGCCCATATCTTCTAAACTAAGCGTCCTAGAGCGAAAATGACTTTAATTCGTGACCACCCCAAAAAATTGAAAAATCCGCCCAAAACCTAAAAAAATTGAATTTTTATATGAAAAACTTCTTTTGTCCATATCTCCTTAAATATGCGTCCTAGAGCGAAAAGGACTTTAATTCGTGACCACCCCAAAAAATTGAAAAATCCACCCAAAACCTAAAAAAATTGAAATTTTTATATGAAAAACTTCTTTTGCCCATATCTCCTAAACTAAGCGTCCTAGAGCGAAAAGGACTTTAATTCGTGACCACCCCAAAAAATTGAAAAATCCACCCAAAACCTAAAAAAATTTAAATTTTTATATGAAAAACTTCTTTTGTCCATATCTCCTTAAATATGCGTCCTAGAGCGAAAAGGACTTTAATTCGTGACCACCCCAAAAAATTGAAAAATCCACCCAAAACCTAAAAAAATGGAAATTTTTTATATGAAAAACTTATTTTGCCCATATCTCCTTAAATATGCGTCCTAGAGCGAAAAGGACGATAATTCGTGACCACCCCAAAAAATTGAAAAATCCACCCAAAACCTAAAAAAATTGATTTTTTATATGAAAAACTTCGTGTGCCCATATCTCCTAAACTAAGCATCCTAGAGCGAAAAGGACTTTAATTCGTGACCACCCAAAAAACGTGAAAAATCCACCCAAAACCTAAAAAAGTTGAAATTTTTATATAAAAAACTTCTTTTGCCCATATCTCCTAAACTAAGCGTCCTAGATCGAAAAGGACTTTAAGTCGTGACCACCCAAAAAAATACCACCCAAATAAATATGCGTCCTAGAGCGAAAAGGACGATAATTCGTGACCACCCCCAAAAAATTGAAAAATCCACCCAAAACCTAAAAAAATTGAATTGTTATATGAAAAACTTCTTTTGCCCATATCTCCTAAACTAAGCGTCCTAGAGCGAAAAGGACTTTAATTCGTGACCACCCCAAAAAATTGAAAAATCCACCTAAAACCTAAAAAAATTGAAATTTTTATATGAAAAACTTCTTTTGCCCATATCTCCTTAAATATGCGTCCTAGAGCGAAAAGGACTTTAATTCGTGACCACCCCAAAAAATTGAAAAATCCACACAAACCCAAAAAAATTGAAATTTTTATATGAAAAACTTCTTTTGCCCATATCTCCTAAACTAAGCGTCCTAGAGCGAAAAGGACTTTAATTCGTGACCACCCCAAAAAATTGAAAAATCCACCCAAAACCTAAAAAATTGAAATTTTTATATGAAAAACTTCTTTTGCCCATATCTCCTTAAATATGCGTCCTAGAGCGAAAAGGACGATAATTCGTGACCACCCCAAAAATTTGAAAAATCCACCCAAAACCAAAAAAGTTGAAATTTTTATATAAAAAACTTCTTTTGCCCATATCTCCTTAAATATGCGTCCTAGAGCGAAAAGGACTTTAATTCGTGACCACCCCAAAAAATTGAAAAATCTACCTAAAACCTACAAAAATTGAAATTTTTATATGAAAAACTTCTTTTGCCCTCCTAAACTAGGCGTCCTAGAGCGAAAAGGACTTTAATTCGTGACCACCCAAAAAAATTGAAAAATCCACCCAAAACCTAAAAAAATTGAAATTTTTATATGAAAAACTTCTTTTGCCCATATCTCCTTAAATATGCGTCCTAGAGCGAAAAGGACTTTAATTCGTGACCACCCCAAAAAATTGAAAAATCCACCCAAAACCTACAAAAATTGAAATTTTTATATGAAAAACTTCTTTTGCACATATCTCCTAAACTAAGCGTGCTAGAGCGAAAAGGACTTTAATTCGTGACCACCCCAGAAAAATTGAAAAATCCACCCAAAACCTAAAAAATTGAAATTTTTATATGAAAAACTTCTTTTGCCCATATCTCCTAAACTAAGCGTCCTAGAGCGAAAAGGACTTTAATTCGTGACCACCCCAAAAAATTTAAGAATCCACCCAAAACCTAAAAAAATTGAAATTTTTATATGAAAAACTTATTTTGCCCATATCTCCTTAAATATGCGTCCTAGAGCGAAAAGGACTTTAATTCGTGACTACCCCAAAAAATTGAAAAATCCACCCAAAACCTAAAAAAATTGAAATTTTTATATGAAAAACTTCTTTTGTCCATATCTCCTAAACTAAGCGTCCTAGAGCGAAAAGGACTTTAATTCGTGACCACCCCCAAAAAATTGAAAAATCCACACAAAACCTAAAAAAAATTGAATTTTTATATGAAAAACTTCTTTTGCCCATATCTCCTTAAATATGCGTCCTAGAGCGAAAAGGACTTTAATTCGTGACCACCCCAAAAAATTGAAAAATCCACCCAAAACCTAAAAAATTGAAATTTTTATATAAAAAACTTCTTTTGCCCATATCTCCTTAAATATGCGTCCTAGAGCGAAAAGGAATTTAATTCGTGACCACCCCAAAAAATTGAAAAATCCACCCAAAACCTAAAAAAATTGAAATTTTTATATGAAAAACTTCTTTTGCCCATATCTCCTTAAATATGCGTCCTAGAGCGAAAAGGACTTTAATTCGTGACTACCCCAAAAAATTGAAAAATCCACCCAAAACCTAAAAAAATTGAAATTTTTATATGAAAAACTTCTTTTGCCCATATCTCCTTAAATATGCGTCCTAGAGCGAAAAGGACTTTAATTCGTGACCACCCCAAAAAATTGAAAAATCCACCCAAAACCTAAAAAATTGAAATTTTTATATGAAAAACTTCTTTTGCCCATATCTCCTTAAATATGCGTCCTAGAGCGAAAAGGAATTTAATTCGTGACCACCCCAAAAAATTGAAAAATCCACCCAAAACCTAACAAAATTGAAATTTTTATATGAAAAACTTCTTTTGCCCATATCTCCTAAACTACGCGTCCTAGAGCAAAAAGGACTTTAATTCGTGACCACCCCCAAAAAATTGAAAAATTCACCCAGAACCTAAAAAAATTGAAATTTTTATATGAAAAACTTCTTTTGCCCATATCTCCTAAACTAAGCGTCCTAGAGCGAAAAGGACGATAATTCGTGACCACCCCAAAAAATTGAAAAATCCACCCAAAACCTAACAAAATTGAAATTTTTATATGAAAAACTTCTTTTGCCCATATCTCCTAAACTAAGCGTCCTAGAGCGAAAAGGACGATAATTCGTGACCACCCAAAAAAATTGAATAATCCACCCAAAACCTAAAAAAATTAAAATTTTTATACGAAAAACTTATTTTGCCCATATCTCCTTAAATATGCGTCCTAGAGCGAAAAGGACTTTAATTCGTGACCACCCCAAAAAATTTAAAAATCCACCCAAAACCTAAAAAAATTGAAATTTTTATATGAAAAACTTCTTTTGCCCATATCTCCTAAACTAAGCGTCCTAGAGCGAAAAGGACTTTAATTCGTGACCACCCCAAAAAATTGAAAAATCCACCCAAAACCTATAAAAAATTGAAATTTTTATATGAAAAACTTCTTTTGCCCATATCTCCTTAAATATGCGTCCTAGAGCGAAAAGGACTTTAATTCGTGACCACCTCAAAAAATTGAAAAATCCACCCAAAACCTAAAAAAATTGAAATTTTTATATGAAAAACTTCTTTTGCCCATATCTCCTAAACTAAGCGTCCTAGAGCGAAAAGGACTTTAATTCGTGACCACCCCCCAAAAAATTGAAAAATCCACCCAAAACCTAAAAAAATTGAAATTTTTATATGAAAAACTTCTTTTGCCCATATCTCCTAAACTAAGCGTCCTAGAGCGAAAAGGACGATAATTCGTGACCACCCCAAAAAATTGAAAAATCCACCCAAAACCTAAAAAAATTGAAATTTTTGTATGAAAAACTTCTTTTGCCCATATCTCCTAAACTAAGCGTCCTAGAGCGAAAAAGACTTTAATTCGTGACCACCCCCAAAAAATTGAAAAATCCACCCAAAACCTAAAAAAATTTAAATTTTTATATGAAAAACTTCTTTTGCCCATATCTCCTAAACTAAGCGTCCTAGAGCGAAAAGGACTTTAATTCGTGACCACCCCAAAAAATTGAAAAATCCACCCAAAACCTAACAAAATTGAAATTTTTATATGAAAAACTTCTTTTGCCCATATCTCCTTAAATATGCGGCCTAGAGCGAAAAGGACTTTAATTCGTGACTACCCCAAAACATTGAAAAATCCACCAAAAACCTATAAAAATTGAAATTTTTATATGAAAAACTTCTTTTGCCCATATCTCCTAAACTAAGCGTCCTAGAGCGAAAAGGACTTTAATTCGTGACCACCCAAAAAAAAATTGAAAAATCCACCCAAAACCTAAAAAAATTGAAATTTTTATATGAAAAACTTCTTTTGCCCATATCTCCTTAAATATGCGTCCTAGAGCGAAAAGGACTTTAATTCGTGACCACCCCAAAAAATTGAAAAATCCACCCAAAACCTAAAAAAATTGAAATTTTTATATGAAAAACTTCTTTTGCCCATATCTCCTAAACTAAGCGTCCTAGAGCGAAAAGGACTTTAATTCGTGACCACCCAAAAAAATTGAAAAATCCACCCAAAACCTAAAAAAATTGAAATTTTTATATGAAAAACTTCTTTTGCCCATATCTCCTTACATATGCGTCCTAGAGCGAAAAAGACTTTAATTCGTGACTACCCCAAAAGATTGAAAAATCCACCCAAAACCTAAAAAAATTGAAATTTTTATATGAAAAACTTCTTTTGCCCATATCTCCTTAAATATGCGGCCTAGAGCGAAAAGGACTTTAATTCGTGACTACCCCAAAACATTGAAAAATCCACCCAAAACCTAAAAAAATTGAAATTTTTATATGAAAAACTTCTTTTGCCCATATCTCCTAAACTAAGCGTCCTAGAGCGAAAAGGACTTTAATTCGTGACCACCCAAAAAAATTGAAAAATCCACCCAAAACCTAACAAAATTGAAATTTTTATATGAAAAACTTCTTTTGCCCATATCTCCTTAAATATGCGGCCTAGAGCGAAAAGGACTTTAATTCGTGACTACCCCAAAACATTGAAAAATCCACCCAAAACCTAAAAAAATTGAAATTTTTATATGAAAAACTTCTTTTGCCCATATCTCCTAAACTAAGCGTCCTAGACCGAAAAGGACTTCAATTCGTGACCACCCTCAATAAAATTGAAAAATCCTCCCAAATCCTAAAAAATTGAAATTTTTATATGAAAAACTTCTCTTGCCCATATCTCCTTAAATATGCGACCTAAAGCGAAAAGGACGATAATTCGTGACCACCCCAAAAAAATTGAAAAATCCACCCAAAACCTAAAAAAATTGCATTTTTATATGAAAAACTTCGTGTGCCCATATCTCCTAAACTAAGCATCCTAGAGCGAAAAGGACTTTAATTCGTGACCACCCAAAAAAATACCACCCAAATAAATATGCGTCCTAGAGCGAAAAGGACTTTAATTCCTGACCACCCCAAAAAATTGAAAAATCCACCCAAAACCTAAAAATTGAAATTTTTATATGAAAAACTTCTTTTGCCCATATCTCCTAAACTAAGCGTCCTAGAGCGAAAAGGACTTTAATTCGTGACCACCCCAAAAAATTGAAAAATCCACCAAAACCTAAAAAATTTAAATTTTTATATGAAAAACTTCTTTTGCCCATATCTCCTTAAATATGCGTCCTAGAGCGAAAAGGACGATAATTCGTGACCACCCCAAAAAATTGAAAAATCCACCCAAAACCAAAAAAGTTGAAATTTTTATATAAAAAACTTCTTTTGCCCATGTCTCCTAAACTAAGCGTCCTAGAGCGAAAAGGACTTTAATTCGTGACCACCCCAAAAAATTGAAAAATCCACCCAAAACCTAAAAAAATTTAATTTTTATATGAAAAACTTCGTGTGCCCATATCTCCTAAACTAAGCGTCCTAGAGCGAAAAGGACTTTAATTCGTGACCACCCCAAAAAATTGAAAAATCCACCCAAAACATAAAAAAATTGAAATTTTTATATGAAAAACTTCTTTTGCCCATATCTCCTAAACTAAGCGTCCTAGAGCGAAAAGGACTTTAATTCGTGACCACCCCAAAAAATTGAAAAATCCACCCAAAACCTAAAAAATTGAAATTTTTATATGAAAAACTTCTTTTGCCCATATCTCCTAAACTAAGCGTCCTAGAGCGAAAAGCACTTTGATTCGTGACCACCCCAACAAATTTAAAAATCCACCCAAAACCTAAAAAAATTGAAATTTTTATATGAAAAACTTCTTTTGCCCATATCTCCTAAACTAAGCGTCCCAGAGCGAAAAGGACTTTCATTCGTGACCACCCCAAAAAATTTAAAAATCCACCCAAAACCTAAAAAAAATTGAAATTTTTATATATGAAAAACTTCTTTTGCCCATATCTCCTAAACTAAACGTCCTAGAGCGAAAAGGACGATAATTTGTGACCACCCCAAAAAATTGCAAAATCTACCCAAAACCTAAAAAAATTGAATTTTTATATGAAAAATTTCTTTTGGTCATATCTCCTGAACTAAGCGTCCTAGAGCGAAAAGGACGATAATTCGTGACCACCCTCAACAAATCCTCCAAATCCTAAAAAAAATTGAAATTTTTATATGAAAAACCTCTTTTGGCCATATCTCCTAAACTAAACGTCCTAGAGCGAAAAGGACGATAATTTGTGACCACCCCAAAAAATTGAAAAATCCACCCAAAACCTAAAAAATTGAATTTTTATATGAAAAACTTCTTTTGGCCATATCTCATAAACTAAGCGTCCTAGAGCGAAAAGGACGATAATTCGTGACCACCCCAAAAAATTGAAAAATCCACCCAATACTTAAAAAAATTGAATTTTTATATGAAAAACTTCTTTTGCCAATATCTTCTAAACTAAGCGTCCTAGAACGAAAAGGACTTTAATTCGTGACCACCCTCAATAAAATTGAAAAATCCTCCCAAATCCTAAAAAATTGAAATTTTTATATGAAAAACTTCTCTTGCCCATATCTCCTTAAATATGCGTCCTAAAGCGAAAAGGACGATAATTCGTGACGACCCTCAAAAAATTGAAAAATCCTCCCAAATCCTAAAAAATTGAAATTTTTATATGAAAAACTTCTTTTGCCCATATCTCCTTAAATATGCGTCCTAGAGCAAAAAGGACTTTAATTCGTGACCACCCCAAAAATTGAAAAATCCACCCAAAACCTAAAAAAATTGAAATTTTTATATAAAAAACTTCTTTTGCCCATATCTTCTAAACTAAGCGTCCTAGAGCGAAAAGGACTTTAATTCGTGACCACCCCCAAAAAATTTAAAAATCCACCCAAAACCTAAAAAATTGAAATTTTTATATGAAAAACTTCTTTTGGCCATATCTTCTAAAATAAGCGTCCTAGAGCGAAAAGGACTTTAATTCGTGACCACCCCAAAAATTGAAAAATCCACCCAAAACCTAAAAAATTTGAAATTTTTATATGAAAAACATCTTTTGCCCATATCTTCTAAACTAAGCGTCCTAGAGCGAAAATGACTTTAATTCGTGACCACCCCAAAAAATTGAAAAATCCGCCCAAAACCTAAAAAAATTGAATTTTTATATGAAAAACTTCTTTTGTCCATATCTCCTTAAATATGCGTCCTAGAGCGAAAAGGACTTTAATTCGTGACCACCCCAAAAAATTGAAAAATCCACCCAAAACCTAAAAAAATTGAAATTTTTATATGAAAAACTTCTTTTGCCCATATCTCCTAAACTAAGCGTCCTAGAGCGAAAAGGACTTTAATTCGTGACCACCCCAAAAAATTGAAAAATCCACCCAAAACCTAAAAAAATTTAAATTTTTATATGAAAAACTTCTTTTGTCCATATCTCCTTAAATATGCGTCCTAGAGCGAAAAGGACTTTAATTCGTGACCACCCCAAAAAATTGAAAAATCCACCCAAAACCTAAAAAAATGGAAATTTTTTATATGAAAAACTTATTTTGCCCATATCTCCTTAAATATGCGTCCTAGAGCGAAAAGGACGATAATTCGTGACCACCCCAAAAAATTGAAAAATCCACCCAAAACCTAAAAAAATTGATTTTTTATATGAAAAACTTCGTGTGCCCATATCTCCTAAACTAAGCATCCTAGAGCGAAAAGGACTTTAATTCGTGACCACCCAAAAAACGTGAAAAATCCACCCAAAACCTAAAAAAGTTGAAATTTTTATATAAAAAACTTCTTTTGCCCATATCTCCTAAACTAAGCGTCCTAGATCGAAAGGGACTTTAAGTCGTGACCACCCAAAAAAATACCACCCAAATAAATATGCGTCCTAGAGCGAAAAGGACGATAATTCGTGACCACCCCCAAAAAATTGAAAAATCCACCCAAAACCTAAAAAAATTGAATTGTTATATGAAAAACTTCTTTTGCCCATATCTCCTAAACTAAGCGTCCTAGAGCGAAAAGGTTTTTAATTCGTGACCACCCCAAAAAATTGAAAAATCCACCTAAAACCTAAAAAAATTGAAATTTTTATATGAAAAACTTCTTTTGCCCATATCTCCTTAAATATGCGTCCTAGAGCGAAAAGGACTTTAATTCGTGACCACCCCAAAAAATTGAAAAATCCACACAAACCCAAAAAAATTGAAATTTTTATATGAAAAACTTCTTTTGCCCATATCTCCTAAACTAAGCGTCCTAGAGCGAAAAGGACTTTAATTCGTGACCACCCCAAAAAATTGAAAAATCCACCCAAAACCTAAAAAATTGAAATTTTTATATGAAAAACTTCTTTTGCCCATATCTCCTTAAATATGCGTCCTAGAGCGAAAAGGACGATAATTCGTGACCACCCCAAAAATTTGAAAAATCCACCCAAAACCAAAAAAGTTGAAATTTTCATATAAAAAACTTCTTTTGCCCATATCTCCTAAACTAAGCGTCCTAGAGCGAAAAGGACTTTAATTCGTGACCACCCCAAAAAATTGAAAAATCCACCCAAAACCTAAAACAATTGAAATTTTTATATGAAAAACTTCTTTTGCCCATATCTCCTTAAATATGCGTCCTAGAGTGAAAAGGACGATAATTCGTGACCACCCCAAAAATTTGAAAAATCCACCCAAAACCAAAAAAGTTGAAATTTTTATATAAAAAACTTCTTTTGCCCATATCTCCTAAACTAAGCGTCCTAGAGCGAAAAGGACTTTAATTCGTGACCACCCCAAAAAATTGAAAAATCCACCCAAAACCTAAAAAAATTGAAATTTTTATATGAAAAACTTCTTTTGCCCATATCTCCTAAACTAAGCGTCCTAGAGAGAAAAGCACTTTGATTCGTGACGACCCTCAAAAAATTGAAAAATCCTCCCAAATCCTAAAAAATTGAAATGTTTATATGGAAAACTTTTTGTGCCCATATCTCCTTAAATATGCGTCCTAGAGCAAAAAGGACTTTAATTCGTGACCACCCCAAAAATTGAAAAATCCACCCAAAACCTAAAAAAATTGAAATTTTTATATGAAAAACTTCTTTTGCCCATATCTTCTAAACTAAGCGTCCTAGAGCGAAAAGGACTTTAATTCGTGACCACCCCCAAAAAATTTAAAAGTCCACCCAAAACCTAAAAAATTGAAATTTTTATATGAAAAACTTCTTTTGGCCATATCTTCTAAAATAAGCGTCCTAGAGCGAAAAGGACTTTAATTCGTGACCACCCCAAAAATTGAAAAATCCACCCAAAAACTAAAAAATTTGAAATTTTTATATGAAAAACTTCTTTTGCCCATATCTTCTAAACTAAGCGTCCTAGAGCGAAAATGACTTTAATTCGTGACCACCCCAAAAAATTGAAAAATCCACCCAAAACCTAAAAAAATTGAATTTTTATATGAAAAACTTCTTTTGTCCATATCTCCTTAAATATGCGTCCTAGAGCGAAAAGGACTTTAATTCGTGACCACCCCAAAAAATTGAAAAATCCACCCAAAACCTAAAAAAATTGAAATTTTTATATGAAAAACTTCTTTTGCCCATATCTCCTAAACTAAGCGTCCTAGAGCGAAAAGGACTTTAATTCGTGACCACCCCAAAAAATTGAAAAATCCACCCAAAACCTAAAAAAATTTAAATTTTTATATGAAAAACTTCTTTTGTCCATATCTCCTTAAATATGCGTCCTAGAGCGAAAAGGACTTTAATTCGTGACCACCCCAAAAAATTGAAAAATCCACCCAAAAC
>NW_027445744.1:0-25000 GCF_050003625.1 Haematobia irritans
CTATAGATTTTGTAGAAGTCTATCAAATTCTGTCCAGATCGAGTATGTATTTGGGACAAACCTTTATATATAGCCCCCAACACATTTGACGGATGTTATATTGTATCGAAAATTTAGATCTACAAAATGGTGCAGGGTATAATATAGTCGGCCCCGTCCGACTTTAGACTTTCCTTACTTGTTTTATAAGAAATTTTACTAAATCTGAGGAAACTTGCTTTTAGTACGGGTTTTGTTCATTTTTACGAATGCTTTGTTATCACTGAATAAAATTTTCTTGTTCAGTAGTAAATTCTTATATCCAGCGAAGAAAACAGTATTAGTAAAATTCCATGCCTTATTGTAGTTAATGCACTATTCCTAACAGCTCTCAGTTTAGGAGTTTTTTACTGAAACAAGTAAATTTTATTATTTCACACAAAAACTTAACTTAATGGAAATAAAATGGCTAAACAGGAATCGCGACCTCTAATCAAACTGTATCAAACTTTTTAAGGTTTGCGAATGGCTCAAAGTTGTAAACGTCGTAAACGTCACTTACGCGTCGTTAATGTAGAAAAAGTAGCAAATGTCCCAAATTCTAAATATTTGTTATTTTTATACCCTCCACCATAGAATGGGGGGTATACTAACTTTGTCATTCCGTTTGTTACATTGAAATATTGTATATATATATGTTAGGTCATCGTATAAACTTTATGTTTTGCATTTTATTTATTTAAATTTTTATTTTTTTTTTTTTGCATTTCATATTTTTAATTTATTTATTTTACTATGTTTGTTTTTGACTTTGTTATTTTTTATTGCTATTCTATTTGTTTGATTTTGTTTACATTAATTTTTTTTTTTTTTTTATTAGTTCATATTTTATATAATTTTCGTTTATTTTGTATCGTTTAACTATTCTCATTTATTTTCGAGTTATTTCGATATTTATTTGTGCATACCTGTTGTTTTGTTTACCTCTGCCTCTATCGATGCTTTCTCTGCTTTGTTTATCTTAAGCAGAGCAAAAGCATCGATCGAGGCAAGCATACATATTGTCATTGTTGTTGTTGTTGTCTTCTAACTGTCGCTTAGAAGGCAAACAAACGAAGCAACCAATGAAGGGCACAAACATATATATTAATATACATACTATTTATTTTTGATTCCCTTTTTTGTCGTTGTTCCCGCATAGCTAGAATTTTGAGAAATAAATTTATTGTAACATTGTAATCGAGCAAACAACATCTCTCGTCTTCTTATTTTCGCTTTTCGGTTTCACACTGGCCCTTAATTATTTTTGCAGAGTTTTTTAATTTAATAAATAAAGACTTTGCCGGTTAGGAAAAAGCTCCTAATCGTACATTTTGGCGACCGTGACAGGACAGTGTGAAAATATTACAAACAATTTATCGTTTTCGTGGGAAAGTTTTCTATTTTTTCGTCGTTTTCGTGGAAAAATTGTAAAAACAATTTGGAAATAAAAACACTTTCTCGTATTATCGCGAACAAAAAACAATTAAATAATCAAGTGCTGTGTACATTTTCCCAACAAAAAATAAACCCAAGTGAAATAACTCAAATAAACTTTTTGAACTAAATCAATCAAATTTATTGAAATATTTGTCTCGATTAACTACAATCAAACTATCCCAACTATAGTGAATCAAAATCAAGTTGCAGTGGTCAAAAATAAAAATTAAACAAATTTGCCATTACTAATTCTGCTCCAATTGGTGTATAAAAAAGGAACATTTTTTAAACAATCAAATTTGTGAAATATTTTCCAATAAAACTGTTTTGTCTCGCGGGTGTGTTCTTGTAAGCCATTTAAAATATTGTTGTTGGGTTCCCATTTAATTGCCATTAAAATTTCAACAAAAGGAATTATTTCAAATTTGTCTCAAAAGTGGTACAAACATAAAACATTGTGATTTATTGCAAATAAGGCAAATAAAAGTGTGTTGTCCCAAATTCAAGCCTTTTGATTTATTTCATATTTTTTCTCATTGGTCAATAATTGCACTACAAAAGAATTTAAATAAAGTTTTGTTGTTGTAAGAGTTGCAAGCGTTCTCTCCTCACTGTTACCTAATAATTTTACATACATTTGTGCGGTAATTTCTCCATTTTGAAAAACATGAGTTTGGAAGAATTAAAACAACAACGTACCATAACGAAGAAAAATATTTCTCGTATAAAAACAGTGATTGAGGCAAATGCCAAAAATAAAAATCTTTCTGTCGCGGATTTGAAGTGTCGCCTTGGAATCTTAGAATCATATTTTAAGCAAATTCTTTCGACCCAAACAAAAATTGAAAGTCTTGACCCTGATGATAGTGGTCGTGGAGACATTGAAGATTTGTATTGCTATATAAGTTCTACCATACAACAACAACTTACAGATGAAGGACATAACACAACATTGTCTGAATCATCATTTTCCATACCTGTACCAACAAATAAACTCCCTCGTCTAAAATTACCTAGCTTTAATGGGAAATACAGTGAGTACAAAAATTTCATTACCTCTTTTAAACAAATTATCGATCGTGAACATGGGCTCTCCAACATCGAAAAATTCAACCATTTGATAAACTGCCTCCAAGGGCATGCTCTCGAAACTGTGAAAGCATTTCAAATCACCAATGAAAATTATCCCAAGGCTTTAGAACGTTTAAAATCTCGCTACGACAACAATACATTGATTTTTATGGAAAATATTTCAACTCTTTTTGAACTTCCTGATGTCTCAAAGCCAAATTCTGGTCAATTAAGAAGCCTTGTGGATAATGTTTCAGCGCTTTACAGTTCATTACAATCGCTTGGTTCGGATAAAGATATTGTCAACGCAATGCTGATTCATATTGTTATGCAAAAGGTTGATGGCGATACCAAACGCAAATGGAAAGACTCTCTCGACTTTAGCCAATTGCCAACTTGGGATGATTGTTCCAAGGTTCTTGAAAGAAGATGTCAATATTTAGAATCACTTGACACAAACACAAATTCTCGTCGTCCGGAACACCATTCTGGAAAATCTTCGCAAAAGCAATCCAAACAAGGATATTCTTTCTCGTGTACAAAACGTGTTTGTGCCCTTTGTTTTAAATCTGATCATTATATAGCTCAATGCCAACACTTTAAAGATATGGATGTGCCCCTTAGGTTTGAAAATGCCAAAAAACTTGGCCTTTGCATTAATTGTCTTGCTAAAGGTCATCAAGTGACTAATTGTCCATCATCGTTTAAATGCAAAACCTGTTCTCGATCGCATCACACCATGCTTCATCGGTCCCAGTTGGGTCCAAGATCCACTACTCCAGAGCCAACGCCATCCACCTCCAGCGCTGTCACTAACAATACATCTGCCTCCGTCCATACACACATGGAAGGGTCGTCTCCTCATATACTTCTCGCAACTGCAATGGTTTTCGTTAAAGACGATTCTGGCTCATATAAGTTAGGAAGGGCTCTTCTAGATTCTTGTTCACAAGTAAATTTCGTCACAGATGAATTTGCACATCGTCTGAAACTACAACGGGTTAAAAAATCAGTTGAAGTTTCTAGCATTGGAAGCACTTGTACAAAAATCAAGCATAAGTGTTTCACAACTGTTAAATCTCGGATTACTGACTATGAAGTGCCACTTTCCTTTTGTATCACACCACACATATCGTATCAACCTGATTCGGAACTGGATGTCTCAACATGGAATCTGCCTCCTAATACACAGCTTGCCGATGAAAGTTTCTTTAAATCTAAGAAAATCGATTTGCTCATTGGTACAGAAACATTCTTCGATATTTTGTCAGTTGGTCAAATCAAACTTGGCCCAGATCTACCAAAACTACAAAAAACTTTATTTGGGTGGATTGTCACTGGCAAATATAATGCTGCCAGGGACAATAACTTCAATTTATCATATTTACTTTCAACTGAGGAAGAAATTAACATTAATTTGGAACATCTTTGGAAAATTGAGGAAATTAACGACAACGTAAGCGAATTCACACCAGAACAAATGGAATGTGAGAAATTCTTTCAAAATACTGTGTCTCGTGAATCATCAGGTAGAATTGTTGTTAGGCTACCATTCAAGGAACCTTCTAATTCTCTTGGTGCCTCTCGCAATACTGCATTACAACGTTTTGCTTCTCTAGAACGGCGTCTTAACCGTGATGCAGATTTGAAAGCAAAGTATGTCTCGTTCATGAAGGAGTACGAAGATTCGGGACACATGAGCCTGGTGAAAAATCCAAAATTACATGAACCACACTATTACATTCCTCATCACTGCATCTTCAAACCAAATAGTACGTCGACTAAACTTCGTGTCGTTTTTGACGCATCTTGCCCCACATCAAATCACAAATCGTTAAATGAAATTTTAATGGTTGGTCCTACAATTCAAGAAGAATTATTTTTACTGCTTCTACGTTTTCGCTTGTATCGCTTCGCTCTCACTGCCGATATTGTAAAAATGTATAGGCAAGTTTTGATTGACCAGAGAGATCGTAGATTTCAATATATTTTGTGGAGACACTCAAATCAAGATGAAATAAAAACATACCAGCTAAACACTGTTACATATGGAACTTCAGCTGCCCCTTTTCTCGCGGTTCGCTCATTGTATTATATTGCTGATGAACTTTTGGATCGGTTTGAGCTTGGCGCAAAGGCTATTAAAACTTCTTTCTATGTTGATGATTTTCTTGGAGGTGCTGAAACTATCGAAGAACTAACCGAACTGAAGTACCAAGTTACTGAAATTTTGAAAATGGCTTGTTTCGAGTTGGATAAATGGCATTCAAATCATAAGAGTTTTCGCAATGATAAAACGGTTAAAGATTTGAATTTGGACGAGTCCTCAGTTACAAGTGCATTGGGCATTTCTTGGGACCAACAAACAGACAATTTCTTATTTTCGTTCTCGCCCAAGTCTTATCCTGGATCAGTAACAAAACGCACAATTTTGTCACTCTCGTCTTCGCTTTTCGACCCTCTTGGATTTCTGGCACCTCTTATAATAAAAGCCAAAATTATCCTTCAAGAACTATGGATACTAAACATTGGCTGGGATGAATCAGTTCCACAAGACTTACATACTGCTTGGATGAATTTAGTTCACGATTTCGAATTATTACCTGCTCTTCAAATTTCTCGCTATTGTTTGTCACCCAATCCAATGTCCATCCAATTGCATGGGTTCTGTGATTCTTCGATTCGAGCTTATGGTTGTTGTCTCTATATCAGAGTCAAAACTATGTCTGGTAAAGTGCATTCACAACTTTACACAGCTAAATCTAGAGTTGCCCCAACCAAACGAAAGTCGTTGCCGAATTTAGAACTGTGTGGAGCGCAACTTTTATCTCGATTATATATGAAAACACGAAATATTCTTAACATTCCAAAAAGTTCTGTATTTTTGTGGACTGACTCGCAGATAGTTCTTCATTGGCTCAAGCAACATTCTTCGACACTTTCTGTATTCGTGGGGAACAGAATTTCTGAAATACAAGATTCTACGAGTGGTTGTAACTGGCGCCATGTACCTTCTAGTTTGAATCCTGCTGATATTGTCTCGAGGGGATCTACTGTTCAAGAACTACAATCATCAATTTGGTTTTCTGGTCCAGATTTTCTTACTCAGGAGTCTGAGAAATGGCCTCCAAACAGGTGTGATGAAATTGACCATGAAATCGTGAACAAAGAGAAACGGAAAACTACTCTGAATCTTCAGTTACAACCCAACAGAGTTTCACAATTTGTTGAAAATTGCAGCTCATATATAAAAATTATTCGAGTTGTTGCCTGGATATTTCGCTTTTTCTACAAGTTATCGTTTTCAAAATCGACTTTTGCCACTACTGACACTTTACAACCACAAGAACTAGATCGCGCTGTTCTGTCTATTGTATGGAATATTCAACAAACACATTTTAAAGATGATATAAAGCGTGCATTAAAGAAACAAGACCCTGAAGGTTCCCTAAAATGTCTCAACCCGTTTATTGACTCTTCAAGTGGCATAGACATTCTGAAGGTTGGAGGTCGATTGGAATTGGCTGATATTCCTGAGGCACAAAAACATCCAATTATTTTGCCAAAGGACAACAACTTTGTAATTTGTTACGTTCGCCATCTTCATATCAAAAATTATCACGCTGGCCCAAAGGCTTTGGTTTCGCTGACCCGAATGCGCTACTGGATAATCAACTTACGAAGTCTTTGCCGCAAGATCGTTAACTCATGTCCCCATTGCATTCGCTATCGGCCAAAACTTCTTCAACAAATGATGTCAAATTTGCCTGAGGATCGTCTTAACCCATCCAGAGTTTTTGCGAGATGTGCCGTGGATTTCTGTGGTCCTGTCAACACTTACTTGCGCATTCGAGGTAAAATACCGTATAAGACTTACATCGCTGTTTTTGTTTGTCTCGCAACAAAAGCAGTCCACATCGAAGCTGTCTCCGATTTGTCAACAGACGCTTTCATCGCAGCGCTTAAAAGAATGATTGGTCGAAGAGGTTTACCGACGGACATCTATTGCGACAATGGCACTAATTTTGTCGGCGCGAACTCAAAACTTAAAGACCTAAAAAATTTTCTCTTTGAAGATAAACACCGAAATGAAATCGTCAACTATTGTACCAATGAGTTCGTAAATTTTCACTTCATCCCACCACGCGCACCGCATTTTGGCGGACTATGGGAGGCTGCCGTCAAATCAGCCAAAGGCCACTTGAATCGAACCCTTTCGAACACTCGACTAACGTTTGAAGAACTTGTCACTGCACTAGTGGAAATTGAATCCATTTTGAACTCAAGGCCGATTTCCCCGATGTCATCTGATCCCAGCGATTTTGAAGCCCTCACACCAGGCCACTTCATCACTGGCAGTGCCTTACGCTCTTTACCTGACCGTGAAGTCACATCAAACAATATCAGCAATCTGGAACACTGGGCTCAGATTACAGCATTAAAACAACGATTTTGGAAGAAATGGTCTCATGAGTACATTAATGAACTGCAAGTTAGAAATAAATGGACTGCCTCTGTCTCAAACATCGCTATTGGTTCTTTGGTTTTGGTTCACGAAGATAATATTCCTCCTCAAAAATGGCTCATGGGAAGAATCATCAACGCTGTTCCTGGCCGAGACGGACGCATTCGAGTCGCCGATGTCAACACCACAAAGGGAGTAATACGCCGACCTATTCACAAACTAGCTTTGCTATTAAATTGAAAGAACCCTTTCAATGGGGCCGGCATGTTAGGTCATCGTATAAACTTTATGTTTTGCATTTTATTTATTTAAATTTTTATTTTTTTTTTTTTGCATTTCATATTTTTAATTTATTTATTTTACTATGTTTGTTTTTGACTTTGTTATTTTTTATTGCTATTCTATTTGTTTGATTTTGTTTACATTAATTTTTTTTTTTTTTTTTATTAGTTCATATTTTATATAATTTTCGTTTATTTTGTATCGTTTAACTATTCTCATTTATTTTCGAGTTATTTCGATATTTATTTGTGCATACCTGTTGTTTTGTTTACCTCTGCCTCTATCGATGCTTTCTCTGCTTTGTTTATCTTAAGCAGAGCAAAAGCATCGATCGAGGCAAGCATACATATTGTCATTGTTGTTGTTGTTGTCTTCTAACTGTCGCTTAGAAGGCAAACAAACGAAGCAACCAATGAAGGGCACAAACATATATATTAATATACATACTATTTATTTTTGATTCCCTTTTTTGTCGTTGTTCCCGCATAGCTAGAATTTTGAGAAATAAATTTATTGTAACATTGTAATCGAGCAAACAACATCTCTCGTCTTCTTATTTTCGCTTTTCGGTTTCACACTGGCCCTTAATTATTTTTGCAGAGTTTTTTAATTTAATAAATAAAGACTTTGCCGGTTAGGAAAAAGCTCCTAATCGTACAATATATACATACATATATATATATATATATATATATATATATATATATATATATATATATATATATATATATATATATATATATATAGTCGCACCGCATTGTTCGGGGCCACTTTTTTTATATACTGTTTTCTTTGAGGCCATTTGCATTCTTTGGGGACTGACCTCAAACTTTTTACCAGTATATCGCATTGTTTGGAGACATCCATTGTTTGAGGTCAGGAAAAAAAATTTTGTGTTTTTTGTATTTATATAAAGTTTTCGCAATTTTGATCCTATATATTCCACGTTTTCCCCTATATATTTATTATTTCCTTAATTTTTGGATTACTGAAATATTCGATTGCATTCAACAATGTTGCCACCGATCTCTAAATATGCAATGTACATTGTTATGCTCTCTGTTGCCTTTTGTGTGGGTGTGTGTGCGTGTGTGTGCCCATACATCACATATACAACAAAGAGTATTCTCTACTGTACTCTCCCACTAGGCAAGAGTAGGAACTATTTCTTTTTTTTATATGTGCATTTCAATGTTGATTTTTCAAATGCTGTGCAGTCTCGGTTGAGCACTCAATCGAGCAGGTCATGCGTTCGGGTGCTGTTGAAGTTTTTTGTATAGGGGAAACGAATTTACTAATAGGTTTTGTATAAATGATGGGATATGTTACATACACAATAGGATGAATTTCTAAAATATATATATTTGAAATTTTATAAAATATATATTTCTGTAGACTTCTTTTTTTTTCAAATTATCGTTATCAATGGGAAAATATGTTTCAATAAAATGTAATTTAAAATTTTTCATTTAAATTTTGTTAAAAAGTAAACCAACTGGGAAAGAAAATGTAGGTTAATTTTTTTAAAATGTTAACTAAACTTATTACAAACCACGATACAATAAAACTAAGTATATATTTTACAAATTGAAGAAAATGTATTAGGCATCATTAACTAAAGTAACAAAAATAATTAAAATGTAACTTTCATATTGGAACATTTTTCTTAAAATATAATAATTTCCACGAACTAAAATAAAAGTTAATGGCTTTACGTTTCTATACAAAAAAGTGAATCTAGCACAATAACGACAATTTAACTTTGTTTTAGTTCATGAAAATTATTTTTTTAATTTTTAATCATTTTTTGAACGATATTCGATTGCATTCAACAATGTTACCACCGATCTCTAAATATCCAATGTACATTGTTATGCTCTCTGTTGCCTTTTGTGTGGGTGTGTGTGTGCGTGTGTGTGCCCATACATCAAATATACAACAAAGAGTATTCTCTACTGTACTCTCCCACTAGGCAAGAGTAGGAACTATTTCTTTTTTTTATATGTGCATTTCAATGTTGATTTTTCAAATGCTGTGCAGTCTCGGTTGAGCACTCAATCGAGCAGGTCATGCGTTCGGGTGCTGTTGAAGTTTTTTGTATAGGGGAAACGAATTTACTAATAGGTTTTGTATAAATGATGGGATATGTTACATACACAATAGGATGAATTTCTAAAATATATATATTTGAAATTTTATAAAATATATATTTCTGTAGACTTCTTTTTTTTTCAAATTATCGTTATCAATGGGAAAATATGTTTCAATAAAATGTAATTTAAAATTTTTCATTTAAATTTTGTTAAAAAGTAAACCAACTGGGAAAGAAAATGTAGGTTAATTTTTTTAAAATGTTAACTAAACTTATTACAAACCACGATACAATAAAACTAAGTATATATTTTACAAATTGAAGAAAATGTATTAGGCATCATTAACTAAAGTAACAAAAATAATTAAAATGTAACTTTCATATTGGAACATTTTTCTTAAAATATAATAATTTCCACGAACTAAAATAAAAGTTAATGGCTTTACGTTTCTATACAAAAAAGTGAATCTAGCACAATAACGACAATTTAACTTTGTTTTAGTTCATGAAAATTATTTTTTTAATTTTTAATCATTTTTTGAACGATATTCGATTGCATTCAACAATGTTACCACCGATCTCTAAATATCCAATGTACATTGTTATGCTCTCTGTTGCCTTTTGTGTGGGTGTGTGTGTGCGTGTGTGTGCCCATACATCAAATATACAACAAAGAGTATTCTCTACTGTACTCTCCCACTAGGCAAGAGTAGGTAACTATTTCTTTTTTTTATATGTGCATTTCAATGTTGATTTTTCAAATGCTGTGCAGTCTCGGTTGAGCACTCAATCGAGCAGGTCATGCGTTCGGGTGCTGTTGAAGTTTTTTGTATTGGGGAAGCGAATTTACTAATAGGTTTTGTATAAATGATGGGATATGTTACATACACAATAGGATGAATTTCTAAAATATATATATTTGAAATTTTATAAAATATATATTTCTGTAGACTTCTTTTTTTTCAAATTATCGTTATCAATGGGAAAATATGTTTCAATAAAATGTAATTTATAATTTTTCATTTAAATTTTGTTAAAAAGTATACACAAAAGTAAACCAACTGGGAAAGAAAATGTAGGTTAATTTTTTTTAAAATGTTAACTAAACTTATTACAAACCACGATACAATAAAACTAAGTATATATTTTACAAATTGAAGAAAATGTATTAGGCATCATTAACTAAAGTAACAAAAATAATTAAAATGTAACTTTCATATTGTAATTCTCATATTGGAACATTTTTCTTAAAATATAATAATTTCCTCGAACTAAAATAAAAGTTAATGGCTTTACGTTTCTATACAAAAAAGTGAATCTAGCACAATAACGACAATTTAACTCTGTTTTAGTTCATGAAAATTATTTTTTTAATTTTTAATCATTTTTTGAACGATAGTCAAATAAACTAAACGAAGGGAAAAATTATATGCAAAGATATAAGTATAAAGATTTACTAAATTCATAATTTTACGAAATTTTCTTTAACGAGTAAAAACAAATGAATAATAAATTTTTTGAATATGAAAAATACTTATTTATTTTTGTGATATCGTCATTTGTAATACAGTTTATTAACAATGTACTAAAATTCACCTACACTATCCTTCCTGGATGGTTCTTTTGGATATCAGAGTTGCCATTTTGGTTCGATCGGACCAAAATGTTCCCAAAAAATTATTAAATCCGATGGTCGGACCAAATGGAATCTGGTTGATTTTGGTCCATTTGCGCCAAATGGGTAATTTTTCCATTTGTTTTTTAATTTTGATAAAATTTTTTGTAGAAATACAATTTTTACAAAAATGTATATAGAAATATAATTTGAAAAAAATCTATAGAAACAAAATTATACCAAAATTTTCTATAGAAATGAAATTATGCCAAAATTTTCTATAGAAATAACATTTTGACAAAATCGTATGTAGAAATTAAATATGGACAAAATTTTCTATAAAAATAAAATTTGAACAAAATTTTCTATAGAAATAACATTTGGAGAAAAATTTCTTTAGAAATAAAATTTGAAAAAGAAATTTTCTTTAGAAATAAAATTTTGACCAAATTTTCTGTAGAAATAAAATGTGGACAAAATTGTCTATAGAAATAAAATTTGGATACATTTTTCTATAGAAATAAAATTTGGACAAAATTTTCTATAGAAATAAAGGTTTGACAAAATTCTCTATAGAAATAAAATTTTGACAAAATCGTCTATAGAAAAAAAATTTTGAAAAAAAATTTTCTACACACATAAAAATTTTGAATCGAAATAAAAATTTGACAAAAATTTTCTAACGAAGTAAAATTAAAAAAAAAATTAAATTAATTCAATTTAATTTCGAAAAATTCCAGTAATTTGGAAAATATCCAATTTTGGATAAATGTTGGTCCAAACTAAAAATATATTGTGGCAACGCTGTTGGATATATGGAAAATTGTTCCAACGGTTCTATTTCGGTTCATAGAATCTTATGTTAAAATTTAGATTTCATTTTAGTCAACATTTATTTTCAATTTCTATAAAATTTTGTCACAATTTCTGCTTCTTTAGAATATTTGATAAGATTTCTAAAAAAAAAAAAATACCTATAACAGAAATATATACGCTCGTTAGCCTATAGGCAGTAATTAGATAGACAAATTTCAACCAGATCGGATGAAACCTGTTATTAAAGTAAAGGTAACTTTCTCGTATAATAATTTCAAAATTTCTACTTCGATACAATTTCTGTTTTCTTTTTCAATACAAAACTTTTTCCAAATATAACAGAAGTTCATTTTCAAAATATAGTTTTAAGGATCTAAAACATCTTTATAGTTCTACATGTTTCGAAAATATGAGGAAAATGTGTAGATGATTGTTATTTATTGTGTGCACTGGTTCCAAACTTTCATTCTTATTTAGTACCATTTCAACAATATCATCCTCGTCATCTATCGTGTTGCTCACACTTATGCTCTCTTTATAGACACAACAGTACACATACATACGAAAACAAGAGAGAAGCACAATACAAATTACGAGTATGGCGCTCTGAGTTGACTGTAAAATACTAGCGTTAGATCAGTGATGCCAATTCCCGAAGCCAAAAAACACCAAAAATATATTATAAATGCTAACATACCATGTCCCATCACAAAAACTACTTCGACAAGGTAAAATTCAATGTACTACTAAAAAACCACTCCACTTCTAGATTAGAATGAATTACTTCAAAGAATTTTTGGAATTGGTTTTAATTCCAAGCATTTGCCATTTTATGAAATTATGAACCTTTATTTTTATTCAATCTGTTCTGAATTTCAAATTTCATGGAGAAAATAAATTTTTCCAAATTAAATTCTCTAGTATGTTAATATTTCGAAGGAGTCTATTTCGTAAGGTAGAATTTCATACCATGCGTTAATGCGTGTGTTGATGGAAGGGTTGAGCTTTTTCAGTTTGAAGCACTCTATTCAAGCTGTTGCTTTCAAAGAGAAAATTCACTCTCAAATCAACGGACACATTAACGCATGGTATGTAACTCAACCTTTATTGCATGCAATAAAGGTTGAGTTACATTATAATTATGAGTGCTTTTGTGAAGTTACTACAAAGTTTTGACAGTATTATCAGAATTTTTGTATGAAAAGATTTTGTCAATCAAATTCATTACGGTTCAAATTGAAAAAAAGCATTAAATGAAAACGCTAGAAAGCACCAATTTGGTGTTTTTTTTTCAAAGATTATAGATTTGAGGAAGATGGGAGATTGGCTTGCGTCATACCAAATGTTGCATTTACCAGATTAGTTTAATACATGTTTGTAATCTTTTAGTCGTTTTTAGTTTTTATTTTTTAAATGAAAAATGTAATTTTCTTAATGAAACAATGTTAAATTTTAGGCAACAACAAAAAAAATTACATTTTCCCCTTTATGGAAATTTATTTCGTGCTCTTAATTTATTTTTATTTGCATTTTAATGCTATGTCAATACTTGTCGTATACGCGTTTGGTTCGAGTATTAAACTAATGTGGTAAATGGTTGATGTGCTCAGTAGCCAGTATCCCATCTTCCTCTTCTATAATCTTTAGATTTTTTATCATTAAAAAGGCAATTTCGTGCTTTTTGGAAATCAAAAAGCACTAAATTTGGTGCTAAAAGCACGAAATTTGCATCACTGCTTTAGAGATTTTTGCCCATATTCATAATAATTTACTGGCGGTTTATTAAACAAATTTGTATGGTAATAGTAGGTTTAAAGTTTACGTTAACTTTTATGAATATGGGGGTTTATATTTACTAGCATTTATAGGGCTGTTCGCGTACCTTTCCTATACACAATGATATATGTTGTACCTATATTTTTTTAACAAAATATTTTTGTTTATATTATGAAACCATTTTCGATATATAAAAGAAAATTTAAAAAGAAATGTATAGAATTAGTAAATTTGATCAAAGTTCTATTTCCATTAACATTTTAAGAAATTTTTTACAGAAATAAAAGTTTCTATGAAATATTGATATACAAATTTGTCTATGAAAAAAAGTCTATTCAAGTAAACATTTCTTAAAAAATTTAAATTTTGACCAAATATTCTGTAAAAATGGAAGCATGGAAACATTTTCTGAAAATTTTACAAAAACAATACATTCAATCACATTAGACATTTTATGTCTTAAACGGAAATTTTGCAACTTCAAACGCGTACAAAAAATTTTTCATGTTTTTATCAACTCATATCTGAATAAGATTTAATTCTAAATTCTAACAACAGCTAAATTTTGTTAAAACTTTTCTATTGGATAATAAGTTTAAATTTTTTATCAAAACTGATAACAAAAATTTCTAATCAGCAAAAATTGAATGAAATATAGAATTAGAAGTTATAGTAACAATATCAATAAAAAATAAGAATATATAGACATAGGCACTCATACTTCCAAAAACATTTTAAACTACACAGATAAAAATAAGTTTGAGAACCATTAACTTTTGTTGGAAAACCAATAACAAAATTTTTAAATTTTCCTGCAACAAACTAATTTGTAATTTTAATAACCATTATTACAAACATTTCGTTAGAAATAAATTTTTTAAAAAATTTCCTATAAAAATAAAATTTTTACAAAATTTCCTATAGAAATAAAATTTTAACCATATTTTTTGTCTATAGAAATAAAATGTGGATAAATTTTTCTATAGAAATAAAATCTTGACAATAATGTCATAGAAATAAAAGTTTGACAAAATACTCAATAGAAATAAAATTTTGAAAAAAAATTCTATAGAAATAAAAATAGGAATAAAAATTTGACAAAAATTTTCTATCGAAGTAAAATTTTGAAGAAAAAAATTAATTAAATTAATTTAATTTCGGGAAGTGGCCCGCTGGTACGGATTTTGGTCCAATTTTGGATATATGCTGGTCCAAACTAAAAATACATTGTGGCAACGCTGGTGGATATATGGAAAATTGTGCCACCGGTTCTATTTCGATTCTTACAATCTTATGTTAAAATTTAGATTTCATTTTAGTCAACATTTATTTTCAATTTCTATAAAATTTTGTCGCAATTTCTGCTCCTTTAGAATATTTGATTTCTACAAAAAACAAAATCTTGACAAATTACCTATAAAAGAAATATATACAGCCGTTAGCCAGTAGGTAGTAATTAGATAGACAAATTTAAACCAGATCGAATGAAACCTGTTATTAAAGTGAAGGTAACTTTCTCGTACAATAATTTCAAAAATTTTAATCGAAATTTCTGTTTCTATACAAAACTTTGTCTAAATATATGTCCTGTTCATTTTAAAAATATAGTTTTTAGGATCTAAAACATCTCTATATTTCTACATGTTTCGAAAATATGAGGAAAATGTTAGATGATTGCTATTCATTGTGTGCACTGGTTCCAAACTTTTCATTCTTATTTAGTACTATTTCAACTACAGCAATCCCTCGATTTACGTCGTGATTGGTTCCGGAATTTGACGACGTTAATCAAAACGACGTAAACCGAATTAAAAATTGATCATACTTTCTCTAAGTACATATATGTATGTATGTGCGTGTACATAATAAAAAACTTCAAAATTAAAAGTAATTCAGTAATTTTGGTAAGAATTTCAGAAACAAAATGTTTCGATGTCATCATCGTTGATACTTATTTTACTTATGGAAGGCGTTTCTGATAAAGTGGGCACAAAATCGACGACGTAAATCGAATGGCGACGTAAATCGAAGTTTGATGGAACAAAAAATTTGTCGACGTGAATCGAAAAACGTAAACCAAGATGATGTAAATCGAGGGATTATTGTATATCATCCTCGGCATCTATCATGTTGCTCACATTTATACTCTCTTTATAAACACAACAGTACACATCCATAGGAAAACAAGAGAGAAGCACAATACAAACTACGAATATGGCGCTACGAATTGACAGTAAAATATAAGCGTTAGATCAGTGATGACAACTCTCGAAAGGCAAAAAGCAGGCAAAAAATATATTATAAATGCTAACATACCATGTCCCGCCACAAAAACTATTTCGACAAGGTAAAATCGTTCCAATGATGTTGTACATATATTTTTTAACAAAAAAATATTAAAAGTTGATATTATGACAAAATTTTCGATAGAAAAAAAATTAAAAAACTAATTTCTACAGAATTAGAAAATTTGATCAAAGTTTTCTACATAATGAGATGTATTTTCATTAATGTTTTTTTACAGAAATAAACGTTTCTATGAATTATTGAAATACAAATTTTTCTATGAAAAAGTATAATCACGTCAAATCCACGAACGTGAAAATTTGGCGTTCTTAATTCCACGTTCTTTTTTGAACTTTTCTGTAACCAGCTGGGTTGCATAAATCACCCAAAAATTCACTAAGGCGAAAATCAAAATAAGTGGAATCAAAAGACTTATTATAATTTATTATTTTTTTAATTAAAAATGACGCAGTTTTAGTAAAACTCATGTATTAAATATAAAACATTTCAAATTTTTTACGCAAGTAGTTTTTTTTTTTACCGGAAATACACCCATCTTGAACATAATTTAACTTTCACCAGTGAATTGATTTCACCGAAGAGAGAAATTGATTTGTTGTATGCAGTGTTTCCAGGTTAGGGTTTCGCACGTTTAAGGGTTTTTTAGGGGTAAAATTTATTAGGGGTATTTTTGGGGGTAAAAAATTATCTTCGACCTAATGAAGTGGTGAAATTCTCAACCAAATTCGCAACACTTCTGGCAATAATTTTGAGAAAAAATATGCGGGAAGTCAACCCAAGTTCCTAAATACAAGCGTGTATGCAATAGCGTTATTTTCGTTATATTTTAACACTTCTGTTGAAAGGGCATTGTTAATCTGCATTTATCACAAAATGTAACAAAAAAGTGCATATTGGGCATAAAAAGTAAATTTTAAAAAGAAAATGTTAAGTAACAAGTTTGTCAAAAATGCTTAGTTCTCGAGATGTCCATCGTTAAAAGTTAAAATAGTTTTAGCTTTTTTTCGAAAATGTCTGAATTTTTCACACAATGTAACAAAAAAAAAAAAGCATATTGGGCACTATATGTTATGTAACAATTTTGCCAAAAATGCTTAGTTTACGAGATATCGATAATTGAAAGTTTAAATATTTTTAGTTTTTTTTAGAAAATGGCTGCATTTATCAGAAAAGTTCATATTAGGTAGAAAAGTGTATTTTAAAGAAAAAATGTTAGGTAACAATTTTGTGAAAAATGCTTAGTTTTCGAGATATCGATCATTGAAAATTTAAATATTTGTAGCCTTTTTTTAAGAAAATGGCTGCTTTTTTACAAAATATAACCATCCAAATTTTAAATATTGTACGCCCATAATTCACTACCAAAATGGTGAAATTTTTGCATATTGTCAAACGCAAAAAGAGCATTATAGATTTTTTTAAATATAGACTATCAAAATTGTGTATAGCAACAATAAAATAAAAATATCGAATCAGTTGTGATGATTGTATACGCACAACAGTACCCCTTGAGTTTGTACCACTCATTTTATAATTCCCATCACTGATAACATCACACGATGAGTGAGTGTCATTGTTGCCACTTTACCAATTTTGTAGTTATTTCTGGTCTTAGCTTCCCAGTAAACACAAGATGAGCGTTTTCAAATGTAACAATTTTAAGTTTGATTGTAAACATCATTTTAAACATGAATTCAACTTGAAACGGCTCACCTTCAAGTACTTATACATATATTCATTATACAATACATTTTGTATTAACAACGTAACAACAAAGGGCATATTGTGGAAAAAAGTGTATTTTAAAGAGAAAATGTTACGTAACAATTTTGCAAAAAATTCTTAGTTTTCGAGATATCGATCATTGAAAGTTTAAATATTTTCAGCTTTTTTCAGAAAATGGCTGCATTTTTCACAAAATGTAACAAAAAGTTCATATTGGGTAAAAAAGTGTATTTTAAAGAGAAAACGTTTAGTAACAAATTTGGGAAAAATGCTTAGTTTTCGAGATATCGATCTTTGAAAGTTTAAAAATTTTTAGCTTTCTTTTCAAAAATGGCTGCATTTTACACAAAATTTAACAAAAAAGTGTATAATTGGCATAAAAAGTGTACTTTAAGGAGAAAATATTAAGTAACAATTTTGTCAAAAATGCTTAGTTTTCGAAACATGGATGATTGAAAGTCTAAATATTTTTAGCTTTTTTCACAAAATGGTTGCATTTTCCCAAAATGTAACAAAAAAGTTCATATTGGGTAAAAAAGTATATTCTAAAGAGAAAATTTTAAGTAACAATTTTGTAAAAATGCTTTGTTTCCGAGATATCGATCATTGAATGTTTAAATATATGTAGCTTTTTTTTTTCAAAAATGGCTACATTTTTCACAAAATGTAACAAAAAAGTACATATTGGGTAAACAGGCGTATTGTAAAGAGAAAATATTAAGTAACAATTTTGTGAAAAATGCTTAGTTTTCGAGATCATTGAAAATTTAAATATTTTTAGCCTTTTTTAAGAAAATGTCTGCATTTATCACAAAATGTAAAAAAAATGCGCATTGGGCATAAAAAGTGTATTTTAAAGAGAAAATATTATGTAACACATTTGTCAAAAATGCATTTTTCACAAAATGTTACAAAAAAGCTCATACTGGGCATAAAAAGTATATTCTAAAGAGAAAAAGTTAAGCAACAATTTTTTCAAAAGGGCTTAGTTTTCGAGATATCAATCATTAAAAGTTTAAAAGAACCTAACCTTTTTTTTAATAGCTGAATTTGTCACAACATGTAACAACAAAGTGCATATTGGGTAAAAGAGTGTATTTTAGAGAGAAAATGTTAAGAAACAATTTTGTCAAAAATGCTTAGTTTTCGAGATATCGATCATGAAAAATTTAAATATTTTTCGTTTTTTTTTAGAAATGAATGAATTTTTCACAAAATGTAACAAAATGTGCATATTGAGGATAAAAAGTGTATTTTAAAGAGAAAATGTTAAGTAACTATTTCGTTAGAAAATCTTTGTTTTCGAGATTTCGATCATTGAAAATTTAAATATTTTTAGCATTTTTTAGAAAATGGCTGGATTTTTCACAAAGTGTAACAAAAAAGCTCATATTGGGCATAAAAAGTATATTCTAAAGAGAAAAAGTTAAGTAACAATTTTGTCAAAAGGGCTTAGTTTTCGAGATATCGGTCATTAAAAATTTAAATATTTTTGACGTTTTTTAGAAAATTGCTGCAGTTTTTCGCAAAATGTAGCAAACAAGTGCATAGTGGGTATAAAAAGTGTATTTAAAGCGAAAATGTTATGTAACAATTTTATCAAAAATGCTTAGTTTTCGTGATACCAATCATTGAAAGTTTAAATATTTTTAGCAGTTTTTGAGAAAATGGCTGCATTTGTCACAAAATGTAACAAAAACGTACATATTGGGTAAAAAAGTGTGTTGTATTTTTAAGAAGATGGCTGCATTTGTTACATAATGTAACCCTTCAAATTGAAATATTGTCCGCCCATAATTCACTACAAAAATGTTGAAACTGTTGCATATTGTAAAACGCAAGAAAAGCATCATTTTCTAACTATAGAGTATCAAATTTATGTGTAGCAACAATAAAATAAAAATATCGAATCAGTGGTGATGATTGTATACGCATAAAAATACCCTTTGAACTTGTACCACACATTTTATAAATACCATCACTGATAACATCATACAACGCGTTAGTGTCAGTGCTGCCAATTTATCAATTTTGTATTCAAATGTGACATTTTTTAAGTTTGAATTCATTTTAAACATGAATTCAACTTGAAATGGCTCACCTTCAAGTACTTATTCATATATTTATTATACAATACATTTTGTATTAAAAACTACTTAGTTTTCGAGACATCCATCGATCATTGAAAATTTGAATATTTTTGCCTTTTCTGGAAAATGTATGAATTTTTCCCAAAATGTAACCAAAAAGTGCGTATTGGGTATAACAAGTGTATTTCAAAGAGAAAATGTTAAGTAACAATTTTGTCAAAAATGCTTAGTTTTCGAGATATCGATCATTGAAAATTTAAATATTTGAAGCTTTTTTTAGAAAATGACTGCATTTTTCACAAAATGTTACAAAAAAGCTCATACTGGGCATAAAAAGTATATTCTAAAGAGAAAAAGTTAAGCAACAATTTTGTCAAAAGGGCTTAGTTTTCGAGATAGCAATCATTAAAGTTTAGAAGAACCTACCCTTTTTTTAAAATAGCTGAATTTTTCCCAAAATGTAACAAAAAGTTCATATTGGGTAAAAAAGTGTATTTTAAAGAGAAAATGTTTAGTAACAAATTTGGGAAAAATGCTTAGTTTTCGAGATATCGATCATTGAAAGTTTAAAAATTTTTAGCTTTCTTTTCAAAAATGGCTGCATTTTACACAAAATTTAACAAAACAGTGTATAATTGGCATAAAAAGTGTACTTTAAGGAGAAAATATTATGTAACAATTTTGTCAAAAATGCTTAGTTTTCGAAACATGGATGATTGAAAGTCTAAATATTTTTTGGCTTTTTTCAGAAAATGGTTGCATTTTCCTAAAATGTAACAAAAAAGTACATATTGGGTAAACAGGCGTATTGTAAAGAGAAAATATTAAGAAACAATTTTGTGAAAAATGCTTAGTTTTCGAGATATCGATCATTGAAAATTTAAATATTTTTAGCCTTTTTTAAGAAAATGTCTGCATTTATCACAAAATGTAACAAAAAAATGCGCATTGGGCATAAAAAGTGTATTTTAAAGAGAAAATGTTATGTAACACATTTGGCAAAAATGTTTAGTTTTCGAGATATCGATCATTGAAAATTTAAATATTTGAAGCTTTTTTTTTAGAAAATGACTGCATTTTTTACAAAATGTTACAAAAAAGCTCATACTGGGCATAAAAAGTATATTCTAAAGAGAAAAGGTTAAGCAAAAATTTTGTCAAAAGGGCTTAGTTTTCGAGATATCAATCATTAAAAGTTTAAAAGAACCTACCCCTTTTTTTTAAATAGCTGCATTTTTCACAAAATGTAACAAAAAAGTGCATATTGGGTAAAAGAGTGTATTTTAGAGAGAAAATGTAAAGTAACAATTTTGTCAAAAATGCTTAGTTTTCGAAATATTGATCATTGAAAATTTAAATATTTTTAGCTTTTTTTAAGAAAATGTCTGTATTTATTACAAAATGTAACAAAAAAATGCGCATTGGGCATAAAAAGTGTATTTTTAAGAGAAAATTTTATGTGACATATTTGTCAAAAATGTTTAGTTTTCGAGATATCGATCATTGAAAAATTAAATATTTGAAGCTTTTTTTAGAAAATGACTGCATTTTTCACAAAATGTTACCAAAAAGCTCATACTGGGCATAAAAAGTATATTCTAAAGAGAAAAGGTTAAGCAACAATTTTGTCAAAAGGGCTTAGTTTTCGAGATACCAATCATTAAAAGTTTAAAAGAGCCTACACTTTTTTTTTTTTTAAATAGCTGCATTTTTCACAAAATGTAACAAAAAAGTGCATATTGGGTAAGAGAGTGTATTTTAGAGAGAAAATGTTAAGTAACAATTTTGTCAAAAATGCTTAGTTTTCGAGATATCAATCATGAAAAATTTAAATATTTTTCGTTTTTTTTTTTAGAAAATGAATGAATTTTTCACAAAATGTAACAAAATGTGCATATTGAGGATAAAAAGTGTATTTTAAAGAGAAAATGTTAAGTAACTATTTTGTTAGAAAATCTTTGTTTTCGAGATTTCGATCATTGAAAATTAAAATATTTTTAGCATTTTTTAGAAAATGGCTGGATTTTTCACAAAATGTAACAAAAAAAGCATAAAAAGTATATTCTAAAGAGAAAAAGTTAAGTAACAATTTTGTCAAAAGGGCTTAGTTTTCGAGATATCAATCATTATAAGTTTAAAAGAACCTACCTTTTTTTTAAATAGCTGCATTTTTCACAAAATGTAACAAAAAAGTGCATATTGGGTAAAAGAGTGTATTTTAGAGAGAAAATGTTAAGAAACAATTTTGTCAAAAATGCTTAGTTTTCGAGATATCGATCATGAAAAATTTAAATATTTTTCGTTTTTTTTTAGAAATGAATGAATTTTTCACAAAATGTAACAAAATGTGCATATTGAGGATAAAAAGTGTATTTTAAAGAGAAAATGTTAAGTAACTATTTCGTTAGAAAATCTTTGTTTTCGAGATTTCGATCATTGAAAATTTAAATATTTTTAGCATTTTTTAGAAAATGGCTGGATTTTTCACAAAGTGTAACAAAAAAGCTCATATTGGGCATAAAAAGTATATTCTAAAGAGAAAAAGTTAAGTAACAATTTTGTCAAAAGGGCTTAGTTTTCGAGATATCGGTCATTAAAAATTTAAATATTTTTGACGTTTTTTAGAAAATTGCTGCTGTTTTTCGCAAAATGTAGCAAACAAGTGCATAGTGGGTATAAAAAGTGTATTTAAAGCGAAAATGTTATGTAACAATTTTATCAAAAATGCTTAGTTTTCGTGATACCAATCATTGAAAGTTTAAATATTTTTAGCAGTTTTTGAGAAAATGGCTGCATTTGTCACAAAATGTAACAAAAACGTACATATTGGGTAAAAAAGTGTGTTGTATTTTTAAGAAGATGGCTGCATTTGTTACATAATGTAACCCTTCAAATTGAAATATTGTCCGCCCATAATTCACTACAAAAATGTTAAAACTGTTGCATATTGTAAAACGCAAGAAAAGCATCATTTTCTAACTATAGAGTATCAAATTTATGTGTAGCAACAATAAAATAAAAATATCGAATCAGTGGTGATGATTGTATACGCATAAAAATACCCTTTGAACTTGTACCACACATTTTATAAATACCATCACTGATAACATCATACAACGCGTTAGTGTCAGTGCTGCCAATTTATCAATTTTGTATTCAAATGTGACATTTTTTAAGTTTGAATTCATTTTAAACATGAATTCAACTTGAAATGGCTCACCTTCAAGTACTTATTCATATATTTATTATACAATACATTTTGTATTAAAAACTACTTAGTTTTCGAGACATCCATCGATCATTGAACATTTGAATATTTTTGCCTTTTCTGGAAAATGTATGAATTTTTCCCAAAATGTAACCAAAAAGTGCGTATTGGGTATAACAAGTGTATTTCAAAGAGAAAATGTTAAGTAACAATTTGGTTAAAAATGCTTAGTTTTCGAGATATCGGTCTTTGAAATTTTAAATATTTTTAGCTTTTTTTAGAAAATGACTGCATTTTTCACAAAATGTAACAAAAGGTGCATATTGAGCATAAAAAGTGTATTTTAAAGAGAAAATGTTAAGTATCAAATTGGTCAAAAATGCTTAGTTATAGATATCGATCATTGAAAATTTAAATATTTTTAGATTTTTTTAAGAAAGGGCTGTATTTTGCACAAAATGTTACAAAAAAGTTCAAATTCGGGATAAAAAGTGTATTTTAAAAACGATAGTTTTGTCGAAAATACTAAGTTTTCAAAATATCAATCATTGAAAGTTTAAATATTTTCAGCTTTTTTAGAAAATGGCTGCATTTTTCACAAAATGTAGCAAAAAAGTCATATTGGATATAAAAAGTATATTTTAAAGAGAAAATGTTTAGTAACAATTTTGTCATCATTTTTTTAGTTTTTTGTTGGTTTTAGAATTTCCTTTCCGGTCTATTTTGAAAAATATATAAACCAATATAAACCAATTTTATCATATATTTGCACTGAAAAGCTTTATTCAATTTATTGTATGTGAGCGAAGAGTAGAATTCAGCTATCAGAAATAGACTTTTAGCTTTTTTATAAAATGGCTGCATTTTTCACAAAATGTAACAAAAACGTGCATATTGGTTAAATACCCATTGAAAATGTTGAGTAATCATTTTGTTAAAAATGCTTAGTTTTCGAGATATCGATCATTGAAAATGTAAATATTTTTTGCCTGTTTTAAGAAAATGGCTGCATTTTTAACAAAATTTAAAAAAAAAAATTATATTGGGTCAAAAAGTATACTCTAAAGAGAAAATGTTAAGTAACTATTTTGTCAAAGATGCTTAGTTTTCGAGAAATTAATGATTTAAAATTTTAATATTTGTATCTATTTTTAAGCAAATGGCTGCATTTTTCACGAAATGTAACAAAAAAGTGCATAATGGGCATAAAAAGTGTACTTTAAAGAGAAAATGTTAAGTAACAATTTGGACAAAAATGCTTAGTTTTCGAGATATATGTCATTAAAAATTTAAATATTTTTGGCGTTTTTTAGAAAATTGCTGCAGTTTTTCACAAAATGTAAAAAAAGTTCATATGGGGTAAACAAAGTGTATTTTAAAGCGAAAATGTTAAGTAAAAGTTTTGTCAAAAATACTTTGTTTTCGAGATATCGATTATTGATAGTTTAAATATTGTTTGCCTTTTTCAGAAAATGGCTGCATTTTTCACGAAATGTTACAACAAAGAGCATAATGGACAGAAAAAGTGTATTTTAAAGCGAAAGTAACCATTTTGTCAAAACTACTTAGTTTTTTAGATATCGATCATTGAAAATTTAAATAATTTTACCTTTTTGCAAAATGGCTGCATTTTTCACCAAAAATAACAAAAAAATGCATATTGGGTATAAACATGTATTTTAGATAGAAAATGTTAAGAAACTATATTGTTAAAAATTTTTAGATATCGATATATCGATTATTGAAAGTTTCAATATTATTAGGCTTTTCAGAAAAAGGCTGCATTTTTCACGAAATGTAATAAAAAGTGCATATTGGGTAAAAATGTATATTTTAAAGAGAAAATGTTAAGTAACAATTTTGTCAAGAATGCTTAGTTTTTGAAATATCAATCATTGAAAGTTTAAATATTATCAACTATTTTTAAGGAAATGACTACATTTTTCACAAAATGTAACAAAAAGTGCATATTGAGCATAAAAAATGTATTTTAAAGAGAAAATGTTATGGAACAATTTTGTCAAAAATGTTTATTTTTTGAAATATCGATCATTGAAAGTTTTAAGATATTTAGCTTTTTTTTAGAAAAAGGCTA
>NW_027445745.1:0-5000 GCF_050003625.1 Haematobia irritans
TGCTGCATCTATTGCCTGTAGACATTTTGGCCAAACAGTCAGCTGCAACAACGGCTGTGCGGTTGCGCGAGCTATCACTGTGGTCGGAAAAAATGTACGGCTACAGTTCGGTCCTCAAAATAATGCCAGATGTGCCTAACGTAGTGGATTACACTCGAAACCAGTTTTCGACAAAAAGTTTGAAACTCAAATTCCCAACAGTGAGGCGTGAGACCCCGGGGAATAAAAGATATATAGGTTTCTACACTGATGGCAATCTCTATCAAATGTCGAATGGAACGGACGTGTTTTTCAATAGCGGATAAACTCATCGTAATAGGTACCTACTAAGAATTTCAAGTGTGGTGGGATATTAAGCCACCATGCAGCGAAATTCCAAGTCATCCACTGGGTTGCTAACTTCAGGGCCCAGTGGACGGGTATCGACTGGAGTTATAAATTTGGGCAATGACCAAGAGTTAGGCCCAATTAATCGACCTGTAAACGGGTCGACAGGTGGCGACACTATGACAAGTCGAACTTTTTCTAAGGTAACGACATCAAAAGGAGGTAATCCCTCACGAAAGAGATTCAAGGAACGCAGAAATGCTTTGTTTATCCTAAAGAAGTTAGGATCAGTCGACCCAAGCACGCTGTCGGCTAAACAAAGCGATTCCTTAAAATGGGCTCAAGGAATTCTTGAGACTGAAAAAAGGGAACGATCGCCGGATGAGCTGCCATCCTCCAAAAGGGATCAAAGATCGTTTGCCTCAGTTGCTAAAGACAGCCTAGTGATGGCTATCATTAATAAAGGAGCATTGGACGGTATGGTTCCAAAGCAAAAATGGGGGGAAATTGAGAATGCTCTGTCTGTCGTCTACTCACAGGTGCTGAAAAAGTTTCCCGGCCCAGATCCTCGACACCAAGAGGCTGCTTGGTATTTGAGGACCAGAGGTCTATAGAACGTGTTAAAGCTGCTCTGATACTAATTGGTGAAGTTTGGGAAGGAGCTGCTCTAGAGTTAGTCGAGAAGAAAGACATACCGGCTAGACCTAGAGCACATGCGTGGATACCTGCAAACCCTTCTGACCCTGAATCTATTTTAAATAGACTGAAACGATGCAATCCAGATCTTCCAACAGCTGATTGGAAGGTTGGCCGTTTGGATGAAGTGGATGGACCAAGACGGCATGCAGTGTTTATATTGAACACTCAGTCTTTGCCACATCTAGCAAAGTCCCAGGGCCGTGTATGTTATGGCTTTCATTATATCCAAATGAAGGTATATAAAAACGATCAGCTAAAGGATTCAGAAATGGACAAGCCTCTGTCTGAATCAGAAGTAAGCGGATCCTCTTGCGAAGTCGAGGGAGATACCAAAGTTGAAGACATGGATATACACCGTATGCGAGAGGAGGTTTCTATTGCCTCAGAACTCACCAAAGTTGAACCTATTGTTATTGCGAGAGTCACCGAGATCTCTGAAGAGAACATTCTTGATGACTCGATTGAAGCGGCTGATGTGACGGTTGTTGAAAATCTCGATGGTCCTACGGATCCTCCAGATAAATCTTCATCATTGTAAGGCTGCATGTGCTGCCTTAAAAGTTCTCCTGATGAAAGGAGACTTAGATATAGTTCTTATTCAAGAACCATATGTTTATAGAAACAAAATATGTGAATTAAGTACTCCGGGGTTCAAACTATTGCAGTGCAGTATAGTGGTAATGATGTAAATCGAGCCTGTATAATTGCTAAAAACGAGCTCAACTTGTTTCTGCTTCCTTCAATGTGCAATACAGACACTGTCGTTGCCAGTTTAGAAATAGCCAAATGCAAATATTGGGTATCTTCAGTCTACATGGGACATGACAGGGAGATGCCTCCATATGCCGTTAAGACCTTAGTGGAGGAGTCACTGAAAACAAAGACGAAACTCATTATGGGATGCGATGCGAATGCGCATCATAGTATATGGGGAAGTAGTGATACTAATGCAAGGGGAGAGTCGCTAATAGAGTTTATTTTGCGTACTAATCTGGTAGTTTGCAACAAGGGAGATGCCCCAACCATGCCAAAACAGGCAAGAGGTTTTGGACATCACCTTGGCCTCGCAAGAACTGAATGAAATGATATCTGAGTGGCAGGTTTTAAGTGAACACAGCTTCTCAGATCATCGCTACATCAGTTTCAAATTTGATGTTCATATCACCAAGACCATATTTCCGCCAAATGTTAGGAAAGCTGACTGGAATAGGTATAGGGAATCGTTCAATATGATGATACCGGAAATAACAGAGACAAATATGAGCAATGTGCAAGATATCGAACACGCAGTGGAGCGGATTACTAAGGCCTTCAACATCTCACTGAAAGCTGCATGCCCTAGAGGAAAGCCAAGGGGGAAACATCGACCACCATGGTGGTCTACGGAATTAAGTAATATGAGGAAATCCTGCAGGAAGCTCTTTAACAAGGCAAAGTCCACCAGAGCTTCTGAGGACTGGGACGCTTACAAGAAGATTCTGAGAGGATACAAGCGAGAACTGAGAAAGGCTCAGCATAACTCTTGGAATGCTTTCGGCAGCAGTATTGAGAATACGTCCGAGGCTTCCAGACTACGGAAGGTTCTAGCGTCCACCAACTCCGCTCCAGGTTTCATTAAAACATCGGAGGGCAATTGGACAACGTCCAGTGAGAAGACGCTGGAGGTACTATTAGACACACATTTTCCTGGAAATCAGACGTTTGAACCATTTACTGGCGGTGCCACAGTTGCTCAGCGGTCGTTTCCTGTCGAGGAAATTGTATCGGAAACTAGAATAAGATGGGCGCTAAATAGCTTTGGACCATTCAAATCCCCCGGACCTGATGGAATTACTCCGGCGGAGTTACAAGCTGTAACTGACAAAATTATCCCCTGGTTGTCGGTGATATATAAAGGATGTATCAACTTATCATATATCCCAGGAAAGTGGAGGGAAACAAAAGTCGTTTGCATACACAGAAAAAAATATCACCAAAATATTTCCAATTAAAAAGTTAATTGAAGTTGAAATTTTTTTCAATTAATAAATTAATTGGTACAATTAACTTTTTAATCAATATAGAAACATTAAATTAATTAAGTCAATGATTGAACATTTTAAAATTTTTAATTAAAAAGTTAATTGATACAATTAACTTTTAATCAAATTCGGAAGACTAAGTCAGTTTATGATGATGATGAACACTTTTTTTAAATTATTAATTAAAATTTTTTTTTCAAACAATCCATTGTTAATCCAAATAAAAATTCTAAGCCAATTCAGAATGTAATTAAAAATAGTTACCTTTTTTTAATTAATAAATTAATTGAGTTTTGCAATCAACATCAATTAAATTTTTAATTGAATCAATTAAAAAATTAATTGAAATTTGGCAATGAAATCAATTAATTTTGTAATCAAGAATTTTTTCTATGCCCAATTAAAACTGTGATTGATACTATCATTTTCGTGATTGAAGACATTTCAATTAAAAAATTAATTGGATCAATTAATTTCGTGATTGAATCGGAAAAAATTTTTTGTGTGTACCTAAAGCGGGAAAAGCCTCTCACTCGAGGGTGAAGGATTTCCGACCAATCAGCTCATCCTCATTCCTACTTAAGACTCTGGAGAGGATGATAGATATTTATCTTAGAACTAGCATCGATTCAAGTTTGTTCTCGAAACGACAGCATGCATACTCGAAGGGCAGGTCTACTGAGACCGCACTACATGAACTAGTCAGCTTTATTGAAAGCTCACTATCTGTCAAAGAGTACACAATCGTGGCGTTTCTAGACATCGAAGGGGCGTTCAATAATGTCCATCCGAGCTCGATATTAAATGGACTGACAACTCTGAATGTTGATCCATGTATACTCAGGCTGTTAGACGAACTGCTAATGAAGAGACGTATTTCAGCCACACTAGGACAAGCAAACATACAAAGGTATGTGAACAGAGGCACTCCCCAAGGAGGAGTTCTATCACCTCTTCTTTGGAATGTTGCTATAAATAGCCTTCTGGTTACTCTAGAAAAAGAAAGGATAAAAGTGGTAGCATACGCAGATGATGTGGCTCTGGCAGTCAGGGGAAAATTCCCATCCACAATCAGAGATATTATTCAGAGGGCCCTCCGGATGACTGAGAAATGGGCGAAAGATAATGGTCTTGGGGTAAATCCTGCAAAGACAGAATTAGTCATGTACTGCAAAGATCGCAAAACTCCCACGGTTAGGCCTATTTCCTTAGGGGGTATTGAAATTCCCTTTGGTGATTGTGCAAAATACCTTGGCGTTATTTTGGACAGGAAGCTGAACTTTAAGCTTAATATTGAAGAAAGGGCGAGAAAGGCAACTGTAGCTTTGTACTCGTGCAAAAAGGCAATAGGAAAAAAGTGGGGACTAAAACCAAAAATTGTGCATTGGCTATACACGGCAGTGGTTAGACCTATAATGCTATATGGTGTTGTAGTCTGGTGGCCGGCACTTCAGAAACCGACTTGTTTAGATAAAGTTCAGCGTATGGCGTGTTTGTGTATTTCAGGCGCATTCAGCAAGACAGGAACAAATTCCCTTAATGTCATGCTGCATATATTGCCCTTAGGCATTTTGGCCAAACAGTCAGCTGCAACAACGGCTGTGCGGTTGCGCGAACTATCGCTGTGGTCGGAAAAAGGTTACGGTCACAGTTCTGTCCTCAAAATAATGCCAGATGTGCCTAACGTAGTGGATTACACTTTGGCGAGTCCACTTTTCGACAAAAAGTTTGAGACTCTAATCCCCAACAGTGAGGCGTGGTGCACACAGACCCCGGGGAATAAAGAATATATAGATTTCTACACTGATGGCTCCAAATTGGATGGACAAGTGGGGTTCGGAGTATATTCTAATGATCTGGAACTTCGAATAGCGAAAAGATTACCTAATCACTGTAGTGTTTTTCAGGCTGAAATATTAGCAATAAGAGAGGTGGCGAATTGGCTGAGAAGTA
>NW_027445746.1:0-3000 GCF_050003625.1 Haematobia irritans
CATCAATGTTGTCGTTCAAATGCTCCATCATTAGCTGGGAGTTTGTGTGGCCCTAATCTGATGCGCTTGTTTGTTTGTGGCATTTTAATATCAAAACTGATAATTTGTAATTAATTACAAGGTTTCTCAAAAAAAAAAAAGAAAAAAGCGCGGTTTTCTAATCCAACCCCCTTGTATCCCCTCCTACTAATTTCAAATCATGTGTCGAAATAAATAAATGCTCCCTGAAATTTGAAAAACAACGAAAGAACAAAAAGAAAAACCATAAACGTTAATTATCGATGTGTGTGTTCTCTATCCCGTATTTATTGAATCAAATCAAAATTGTATTCTGGTCTAATAATGGGTTAGGTCATATTTTTATGTTGGCTAATTATCAAGGGGCTTTTCTTTGTGATGTGAGTGTTGTAAATGTATTTTAAATTGCGCTAAAAGAAAATGATTTGATGATGAATCAAGTTTAAATGATTCTAAAAGGTCAACGAAAAGAATAAAAAATTTTAAATTGAATATAAAGCTAATTACAGGCAAGTGGATTGGTGTTACATGAATTGACAATGATTTATTTGTTTAACAAAAAATATTTTCATTGAAATTTATTTTATTTAAGAAAGAAAATTTAAGAAAATGATTGGATCAATCACAGAGTTAATTAAATAAAAGTATACTTGAGTAAAAAACAAGTATATACGGCCGTAAGTTCGGCCAGGCCGAAGCTTATGTACCCTCCATCATGGATTGCGTAGAAACTTCTTCTAAACACTGCCATCCACAATCGAATTACTTAAGTTGCGGTAACGCTTGCCGATCGCAAGGTATCTTAAAAACTCCTAACACCATCTTCTAAATTGTATGTAAGTCCATACGTGGATATATTAAATCAAAAAAGATCGATCCAATACGTATATAATTCAGTTTCACAAAGTAGATATAAAATTTTGACAAAATTTTCTACAGAAATAAAATTTTAACAAAATTTTCTATAGAAATAAAATTTTCACAAAATTTTCTATAGAAATAAAAATTTTCTATAGAAAGAAAATTTCGACAAAAATTTCTACAGAAATAAAATTTTAACAAAATTTTCTATAGAAATAAACTTTTCCATTTGTTTTGTTTTGTTATTGTTGGTTTTGTTCTTTAAGCATTGTTGTTGTTTTTTATTTCAGCTTAAAACCATACATTGACTAAACTACAAGAGTATCTTAACCAACAGAGGAAAAGAATGTTTGTCAAATTTATTTGGGCAAAGCCCTATAGACTGCAAGATGGTTGGATGGACGCACGTTTCGGAATTACCACATTCCTCATCAGCATCCTCTACTTGCAGCAAAACTATCAACCAATTATCAGAATAAATTCAGGCAGTTTATTAAACCCAACAAAAACCACACTTGAACCCTCCGAAAAAAGGTTTTACATTGATAGCCGGCTTATGCCGAAATAAATTCGAAACAAACATATCTCTTTTTCGGAGGGTTCAAGTGTGGTTTTTGTTGGGTTTAATAAACTGCCTGAATTTATTCTGATAATTGGTTGATAGTTTTGCTGCAAGTAGAGGATGCTGATGAGGAATGTGGTAATTCCGAAACGTGCGTCCATCCAACCATCTTGCAGTCTATAGAGCTTTGCCCAAATAAATTTGACAAACATTCTTTTCCTCTGTTGGTTAAGCTACTCTTGTAGTTTAGTCAATGTATGGTTTTAAGCTGAAATAAAAAACAACAACAATGCTTAAAGAACAAAACCAACAATAACAAAACAAAACAAATGGAAAAAGAAGAGGAGGCACGCTCAAAATAAACCCAGCCATGGGAATTCAAATCGATGATTTGACAGTGGCATAGGAAAAGAGATATGTTTGTTTCGAATTTATTTCGGCATAAGCCGGCTATCAATGTAAAACCTTTTTTCGGAGGGTTCAAGTGTGGTTTTTGTTGGGTTTAATAAACTGCCTGAATTTATTCTGATAATTGGTTGATAGTTTTGCTGCAAGTAGAGGATGCTGATGAGGAATGTGGTAATTCCGAAACGTGCGTCCATCCAACCATCTTGCAGTCTATAGGGCTTTGCCCAAATAAATTTGACAAACATTCTTTTCCTCTGTTGGTTAAGCTACTCTTGTAGTTTAGTCAATGTATGGTTTTAAGCTGAAATAAAAGAACGACAACAATGCTTAAAGAACAAAACCAACAATAACAAAACAAAACAAATGGGAAAAGAAGAGGAGGCACGCTCAAAATAAACCCAGCCATGTGAATTCAAATCGATGATTTGACAGTGGCATAGGAAAAGAGATATGTTTGTTTCGAATTTATTTGGCATAAGCCGGCTATCAATGTAAAACCTTTTTTCGGAGGGTTCAAGTGTGGTTTTTGTTGGGTTTAATAAACTGCCTGAATTTATTCTGATAACTGGTTGATAGTTTTGCTGCAAGTAGAGGATGCTGATGAGGAATGTGGTAATTCCGAAACGTGCGTCCATCCAACCATCTTGCAGTCTATAGGGCTTTGCCCAAATAAATTTGACAAACATTCTTTTCCTCTGTTGGTTAAGCTACTCTTGTAGTTTAGTCAATGTATGGTTTTAAGCTGAAATAAAAGAACGACAACAATGCTTAAAGAACAAAACCAACAATAACAAAACAAAACAAATGGAAAAAGAAGAGGAGGCACGCTCAAAATAAACCCAGCCATGTGAATTCAAATCGATGATTTGACAGTGGCATAGGAAAAGAGATATGTTTGTTTCGAATTTATTTGGCATAAGCCGGCTATCAATGTAAAACCTTTTTTCGGAGGGTTCAAGTGTGGTTTTTGTTGGGTTTAATAAACTGCCTGAATTTATTCTGATAATTGGTTGATAGTTTTGCTGCAAGTAGAGGATGCTGATGAGGAATGTGGTAATTCCGAAACGTGCGTCCATCCAACCATCTTGCAGTCTATAGGGCTTTGCCCAAATAAATTTGACAAACATTCTTTTCCTCTGTTGGTTAAGCTA
>NW_027445747.1:0-10000 GCF_050003625.1 Haematobia irritans
TTTTGTCAAATTTTTTTTCTATTGAAAATTTTGTCAAAATTTTATTTCTATAAAAAATTGTGTCAAAATTTTACTTCTATAGAAAATTTTGTCAAAATTTTAGTACAAACGTTTTGTTTTATTGTAGTTAGAAACAAAAACTTATCAAGAATGCTATATTCTCAAAATTAAATTTTAATAAAAAACTTATTCTATATATGGTGAAAAACTCGTATGTAAAAATGTAGGTTGCATAATCACGTTTGTTTAAGTGTATTATCCAATTTACATTTCTTGGCCATTGTATTAATTTGTACGTGCTTTCATATGAATCAGAGTATGTCTTGGTAAATTGCGCCAATTTAAAATCCAATATTTCAACAATGTAAACTGCAATCACCACAAATTGTTACCACCAATTTCCATTAGGAGCTCTCTAGTTCATAAATTACGAATATCATATTATCTTACAATTCATTTCCATTGAAAATATCTAAATGGGGTTTTATACGCATATAAAATTATAAATTTTGCATAAAAATACTTCATTGCTTCAGTTGCTAGCAAATACAATGACCAAAATGCAAATAATAAATTTTCATAACAAACAACCAATCTCCTCCATTTCCTGAAAATACAAGAAAAACTCAAAATATTATCCGAATACCAGAAGTGGGATGATACTAGCTACTCTATATCGCTAGGATAAAACCAATACATTCTTTTTACAATCTCCTCCCTCCCTCCTACAATCAGTTCTCTTAGAAGAGGATAACAAAACGGCTATGCTGGTGAATAGCGGTTGCTATACAAATACCATAAATCTTTTCCTTACTTTGGTCTTTTGTTGTAGTTTCTAGCATTGATTTAAATATGAAATATGATAGAAACGCATAGAAAATTTACTACCAACTTTTATTTGCATAAAAGGAATTTTTACAACAATAGAGCAATGATTACAAAAAAAAAGAATAAAAGCAAGTATATACAGCAGTAAGTTCGGTCAGTCCATATAGATGCTATGCCAAAAACATGCAATGATACATACAAAATTCAGCACATCAAATTGTGGTTCTAAAAATCCCACAGAATTAGACCCCAAATCGGAAGGCCGGTTTATAAGGGGGATATATCAAAATCTGTACCGATATACACTTTATTCGCAACACCTATTTATGGTCCTAAAAATAAATCTGCAGATTTCAAATTTCAGGCAAATTGGATACACGGACGAAAACGACTGTTTTTCATATGTTTGGGTGTAAAAATTATATGTTTGGAACTGAAATTTTTTAACACAATATTTTTAAGTGCAAGCATATAAAGCTCATAAACTAGCATAATATGTTTGGAACATATATGTTAATATGTTAGAAAATATTATGTTTGGGACATAAAATATTTGTAAATATAATATGCTTAGATGCAAACATATATTTATTTGGAAATAGCCTATAAACATATATGTGTTTAGAAAGAGAGACCTAGTGAGTATGCTGCCGGTAAAATAATGGAAGTAAGCAATGGGCGCCTTAAAAAAATATCCACACAAAGAAAATTTTATTAAAATTGTTTACTACCAGTGCATGCCCAAATAAAATTTTGACATATGTTTGTGTTACTTTTACACAAACCCTATTTTTCCGATATATATTTTAAAAATCCCAAAGAAGAATAACTTTGACATTTGCATACGATTTGCCAATCTTGTAGATATATGTACTTCGCCGTAAAATCTGTCAATGTCATATTTAGATTTCCGCAAAACTTTGTGTTACTTCTGTCTCATTCAATTGTCATCGCTAGACTGGTAAGAATCACAAGAAAAAATAAATCCAAATCTCGAACATCAATCCTAAATCAATTGTTTTCCATTTCTACTTTTTCAATTGGTTTCATTTTGGGAATCCACTCTCCAACATTTCTTGCGGAGACATAAAGCAAATAGACATTGGGATTCTTGGGCTTGATGTTAAACAAAGAGACTCCAACTTCTCACTCAGATTGATTCTCCCTTCCCGCTATCCTATCCACCGCAACATTTGGTCCAATTCGAACCAGATCTACAACTACAGCGACAACAGTACAAGACTCTCTGAGAATTCGATTCCACCGTTCCCGAAGGCAGAACTCTGGACAAAACAGGTTGGTGTTCTTTGCTTTTTTATGTGTCTAGTTATTTATCGGCAAGTAGTGATGAAGTGAGTTTAGACAGCCAGTGTGCGCACAAAAAATTCTATATATCCCACGCGGAGCAATAAAATTATTACGAGCACGTGAAATTAAAATTTTTTTGAGAATAAGAGTCACATACCATTTTATTAAACCTATAACTGCAATCGCGGATTTTACGAAAATATAAATAATATGAGGAATCCGGAAATATTCTGAAACACATCATTTGAATGTTTGTTGATGCCAGCAATATTGGATGCTTTATAGATATTAAAGCTTTTTGGATATTCTAATACGACCTTAGCAAATCGATTGGTGAACATATTTTCCATCTCTCTGTGACCATTGGTGAGTTCGTACCGAATATATATACTACGAATATGTTTTTTCTTAAATGCCAAGGTATGACAGACGTGTCGAAATATTCGGCCGGTCACATCTGCTAGCTCCTACATAGTAAAATGCCATGTGATGATCAGTAGCAACCTATGCTATATGTTGCATTGCTGTTGCTACTTTGGTCATGATGTATGTATGATTTTCCTTACAGCTCCCTTCGATCCACAAGTCATAGCCCAATTCCAGTATTTTTTCCTTTCCCCTTTGTTTTATGCATTAACCGTATATCCACCACTTGTAATATCACTCAACTGCTGTATGTATATGAAACTCTCAGACGTTTTTTTTCCTCTCTCATCCATCTCTTTGATGAATGTTCGATGTAATTAATATACACTCGAAAAAAAAATCGAATTTTATATATTGTTTTTAGTAAAGAACTTTTCAATGAGATGTTTGTAAGTCTTTGATCCAACTTAAAACACAATTACATATCGTACTGAATGGATATTTTCCTTTGTTCATTTTTTTTTTCATTTTATGTTTTTTTGACCTGTAACCCAATCGGTTTTCCTGATCCATATTCAAAATCCCCTGGAGAATAAAATTTGTAGCTTACACAATATTTTTATTTACTATTTCCAAATATGTTTTTTTTTAATTTCTCACAAAATGGAATATAATTATTTTATTTTACTGGATTCTGCAAATAACGTCGTATGATCTTTTCCATTAATGACGTGTTTTTTTCTCGAGAGTAGACGAAAAGAAGAGATAAACAAGTTTTTTCTTGTTGCCTCCTTCACGGTAGACTCTTTTCCACACTCGCTCATTTTGTTGTCTTTGCCAATGCAAAGGTCAGGTTTGGATACTTTTAATTGAAATACTTGTGATATACCATCAATTTCGTTATTATCTTTATTGCTATCCCGTACCAGAATATTTCCTATCTCTGGTGGCGATTCCTACTCACCATCACCATTATTCATGTCCACTGCATACCTCCTCGATAAATGTTCTCACTCTCTGCGAGTCTCACTACTACAGGCTCCAACTAGATTTCGCAGCAGAACTTCATACTGCTCTGCTTGCGTTTCTTTCTACGTTTATGCATTTTTGGGTCAATGAACTTTAATTTCATACTTTCTCCAATCAGCTGTTGTGCTATTGATGGAAACCATTATATGCTGTATACTGCTGGTAGACAAAATAGGAGCATTTTCCTTTTCTTTAAATGCATGCATGTTTAAACAGTGTTTTTCTTACCAAATTTTGTTGTGTGTTTATGCTACGGGGTATAATTGATCAAATATAGGATTTGACTCATATGTGCCTTTGCACATATTCTTTTGATTGAATTTGAACACACATATATTATATCACTGGTTGCGATACACCGAGAATTTTCCTATTTTTATTTGCGAATTTTGGATTATTGGGATTCGAAAATTTTCCATTTCCTCGCAATAAATTTTTTTTCTTGAGTTCAGAATTTTGTCTTCTGATGACCATTGTTACAAGCTGTCTCTATCAACAAATAGCGGAGTATCGTAATATCTTAATTTTTTTTGAGAATTAACTCGTATAACGTTTTTCGAGATTTTCGTAATAATATAAACGTACTTTTGTCTCGAAATGTCCCTTGATAAATACATCCGTCTAGCCGATAGGCTGGTTGAGTTTGAGGCCACCTTAAAGGATAAAAGAACACCCCTGACTTCTAAATTCGTTATTGAGGCTTATAAAGTGGAGGCTAAAGATCTGTGGGACAGATTGAAGCCTGTCTATGAAGAATGCCTTGCAGATATGGAGAGCGAGGCTTATGAAGAGGAACAGGAGTCAGGGGGGTCTTCCAAAAGGAGTGAAGAAAGGGGTTCAGCGAGAGCAGCTGAAGTTGAAATGGTAAAGTCCAAATTTAATAGCGCTTTTGCTAGTTATTGTCGGTGTGTTGAGCATTTGGGGGTTTTGCTACAGGAATTAACAGTCACTGTCCCTGACGTGAGTCCAATGCCAGTACAAGGTTTTAAACTTCCACCTTGCGAAGTGCCAATTTTTAGTGGTGATTATCCCTCATGGCCGACGTTTAGGGATATGTTCACCGCTGTGTGTATCCAGAATCCCAGACTCAGCCCAGTTGAGAAATTGTTTCATTTATACCAAAGGACTAAAGGGGAACCCAACGACATCGTGAGAAAGTTGCCCCTCACTAATGAAAATTTTTCCATCGCTTGGAAAAACCTCACTCAAAGATATGAGAACAAAAGAGTTTTAGTTAATATTCAATTGAAAACTCTTTTCAATTTACCCACTATTTCGGTTGAGTCCAGTAGTTCATTAAAAGGATTACAAAGAGATATTAACGGTTGTATATCCTTGTTAAAACTCCACGACATCGATATTCAAAGTTGGGACCCAATATTTGTTTTTGTCTGTTGTAATAGGCTCCCCGACGTTACATTGACTTTGTGGGAGCAGACACTTGAGAATAAAACTCAACTCCCAAAATGGTCTGATATTGATTCTTTTTTGACTAACCGTCACAGAACATTAGAATCAGTATCAGAGATTCGGAGGAAAGAGGGTAGTACCCGGAATGTAGGTCCGAAACAGGTTTCCACGAATAATTCGGGTTCGGGAGGTAGCGGTAAGACAGTGAAAACATTTCAAAACAAAGTCAACGAAATTTCGTGCCGCTTATGTCCAAACGAGAAACATGCTTTCAGAAAATGTCCTAAATTTCTGGGAATGAATCCAAACCAACGACTTAAAGAAATCAAGAAGTTGAGTCTATGCCTCAACTGTTTTTCGAAGGTACATTCGGTGAAGAATTGTACAAGTAAATACACATGTTTCAAATGCAATCAACGCCACAATACATTACTTCATCGCGATCAGGTTCCTCTTAACTCGGTCCAGTCAAACCGGGAGAATTCTACGGCTGTAACTCCTTTGCCAACTTTCAATGATCATAGGTTGTCCTCTATACAGTCCACTAATACTGGCAGTGGAGTTGTACAGACCTGTTTTTCGAGCCAATGTAAGGCTGTCCTTTTGGGTACTGCTTTGGTTAAAGTCGGTCATAATGGGATGACATACATGGCCCGCGCATTAGTGGATTCTGGTTCGGAAGGAACTTTTATATCGGAACGATTGTTCCACAGCCTAAAACTTCCGTCCAGGCGAACATCGGCCACGGTATCGGGCCTGAACAATACTACTTCGGCTTCCGTTCAAAGGGAATGTATGTTCGATTTGACTTCCAACTCAGACGGCGTGTTCCAGCTATCCGCGACGGCCTTAGTTGTTCCTCATCTGTCTGGCAATCTGCCATCGCGAACTTTTAATCCTTCTGTGTTGATAGAGATACCGGATATACCTCTAGCGGATCCTCGGTTCTTTGAGAGCTCGAGGATCGACTTGCTGATAGGTGGGGACTTGCTCCCCTCAGTAATGTTGTCCGGTGTTAGGCGACAAGTTTGTGGTACCTTAGTTGCACAGGAAACAGTTTTTGGGTGGATCCTTACGGGTCCCATCCCGAATGAAGTTCCCGAACCATCTTATAAGATTTTATCCAATTTCTGCGAAATCTCCTTAGACAAAGAAATTTCTCGTTTTTGGGAGGTGGAAGACCTTCCACGGAAGACTTTTCTGTCTACTGCTGATCAATTTTGTGAGGACTTATATATGTCCACGACTACTAGGAATTCGGAGGGCCGATACATAGTCCATCTCCCTTTTAAGGACACGTCCCCCCGGGTTGTAAGAATTGGCGAATCCCGAAAAAGCGCCATGGCGCAATTTTTTCGAAATGAATCCCGTCTTCTACGAACTCCCGAATTCAAAGTGGAGTACGATAAGGTGGTTGAAGAATATGAAACTTTAGGTCATATGTCCGAAGTATCTCCGCCTGAGCCCTCCGATGGTTCCGAATATTATTATCTTCCGCATCATGCAGTTGTAAGGCCAGATAGCACAACGACAAGAGTCCGGGTTGTCTTCAATGCTTCTTCACCCACATCCAATGGGTCAAGCCTGAATGACATTTTGCATGCAGGTCCTATATTGCAACAGGATCTTATAGTACTTATCCTTAGGTGGAGATTCTATCGTTATGTCTTTAATGGAGACATAACAAAGATGTATAGACAAATATTAGTCCATCCTGACCATAGACCATTCCAACGCATTTTATTTCGAAAGGATCCAAACGACTGTATCAAGGATTATCAACTTGATACGGTCACTTTCGGTGTAAACTGTGCACCATTTCTGGCCATTAGGACAATTAGACAATTAGCAGATGATATCCGTTCAACATATCCCCTTGCATCAGATATACTTATGAATTCGATGTATGTCGACGACGCTTTGGCAGGTGGACATTGCATTGTCGATGCAATTGAATCCAGGGACCAATTAATAGCCGCTTTGAAGTCCGCCGGTTTTTCAATGAGAAAATGGACCTCCAATTCGAAGCAAGTTCTTTCAGGTCTTCCTCCATGTCAACTTCTCTCTGAAGATTTCCTAGAATTTGATGATCGGAGTGTAACGAAAACATTAGGAATACGCTGGAATGCTTCATCCGACTCATTCTTCTTTTCGACGGTTGATTTTCCAATTAATTCCACCTACACGAAGAGGGAAGTGCTTTCACGAATATCAAGACTTTTTGATCCAGCTGGCTGGCTAGCTCCATGCATCATTCTGGCAAAGATAATAATGCAACGGATCTGGGCCGAGGGTACAAAATGGGATGAGACGATTTCGTCCGAATCATTAGTCAGCTGGAAGTCTTTTGAGTCCTCGTACCCATTGATAAACAGTATTAGAATTCCTCGTTGGGTTCGGTACACACCAGAGTGCAAAGTTCAATTCCATGGGTTTTGCGACGCCTCTGAAAAGGCGTACGCAGCAGCCCTTTACATTCGCATAGTCGAAGGCGAATCTGTTTCAGTCCACTTAGTCTCATGCAAGACTAAAGTGGCGCCGCTCAAAACAATCTCAATTCCGAGGCTCGAACTTTGCGGGGCTACACTTCTTTCAGAGATGATCGACCACCTTATTCCACAGCTTCGTGTTCCCAAGTATTCAATTTCGTGTTGGACCGACTCGACTATTGTCTTGTCGTGGCTAAGTAAGCCTCCCAATTTTTGGTCAACTTTTGTCGCTAACCGTGTGTCGAAAATTACGCAAATTATATGTCCGGCAAACTGGTACCATGTAAGATCGGAATTCAATCCAGCTGACATGGCAAGTAGAGGAATGGATCCGCAGGGTCTCAAGGATAACGAATTGTGGTGGAAAGGACCACCATGGCTTAGTGGTCCGGAAAAGGACTGGCCACGAATGAGCGTCGACCCTTCTGATACATTAGAGGTCGAAAAGAGAAACATAAAGGTTCATTTCGCCTATTTTGCGAACTTCAATGATATACTTGAGAGGTTTTCCTCACTTCCTAGAGCGATCCGAGTTGTTGCCTATATATACCGTTTTTTCTTTGCCACTCATCCGAAATTTCGTAATAATAATCACCGAGATTCAACAAAGATTTCCACGGCCGAAGTTTTGATGGTTCAAAACAGACTCATTGTCATGACACAAAAAGCGACCTTTCCGCATGAATACTTAGCCCTATCTGCAAAGAAACAACTATCATCAAATAGCCCCATATTAAGTTTGAATCCATTTATTGATGCGGACGGCGTCATTCGGATTAGTGGTAGACTCGAGTCATCTCCAGCCTTGTCGTATAACGAGAGACACCCCATCCTCCTTCCTTACAATTGCCAATTATCTCGTTTATTAGTAAGATTTATTCACGAAATCTCCATCCATGGGGGGAATCAATTGGTCCTCAGACTTATACGCTCTAAATATTGGATCATTAAGGTTAAAAACTTGATTAAGACAACTATTAACAAGTGTAAACCTTGCGTCATCTATAAACACAAGTGTCAGAATCAGCTAATGTCCGCACTGCCCCCAGAAAGATCCGAAATTTCAAGACCGTTTGCCCATACTGGAATTGACTTTGCGGGCCCTTTTGATATAAAGCATTATACTGGTCGATGTTGTCGCATATCAAAAGGGTACGTGTGTGTGTTTGTATGCTTCTCCACAAAAGCAATCCATTTGGAGGCCACCTCGGATCTCTCCACAGAGACCTTTCTTGCTGCGTTTAGTAGATTTGTCTCCAGAAGGGGTTGTCCCCTTCATGTTCACTCTGACAATGGTACAAACTTTGTGGGTGCATCCAAATCCTTGGCTAAAGACTTCGTCCAAATGTCGCAACAAACAGTCCAATCCATATATGGGTTTCAAGGTCTAACTTGGCACTTTATTCCACCTGGGGCACCTCATATGGGAGGTCTCTGGGAGGCTGGAGTAAAAAGTTTTAAAACCCATTTTCGCAAGGTAGCCGGTCAATTCAAACATACATTCGAGGAGTTTCAGACATTACTTACAAGAATTGAAGCATGCCTAAATTCCCGCCCATTATGTCCTATCTCCGAGGAGCCGTCCGACCTCTCCGCCCTTACACCTGGTCATTTCCTAATCGGAACTCCAATTCTAGTACCTGTGGACCCAGATCTTAGAGATTCCGCAACTTCTTTGATTAACCGATGGCAGCGAGTGAAAGTACTCCATCAAAATTTCTGCCTACGGTGGAAAGAGGAGTACCTAAAGGAGCTCCATAAGCGCTACAAGTGGAAGAGACCCACCGAAAATATATGTAACGACATGATGGTTGTCATTAAGGATGAGAATTTGCCCCCTACAGCTTGGCGTTTGGGCAGAGTTGTGAAAGTTCACCCAGGGCCGGATGGCCGCGTCCGTGTCGCGGACATTCTGACCGCAAAGGGAACTATAACACGGCCAATTGTTAAATTAGTTGTTCTTTCCAACGATTCCTAGAAAAATATTTATACAACCCTTCAATATCTTCTACCAATACTCTACTAAATGATAATCTACCACAGGTTCAAAAATGCGCAATCATACTAAACAAAATACTGCTGGCTCATATGTATGCCGTCTATGTAGGCATCCCCATGCATTGAGGAAATGTCGCAGATTTTTGGAGATGAATACCGTGAAACGACGTCAAGTGGTAGACACATACGGATACTGTAAAAACTGCCTTGCACACACTCATTCCCAGGGCAGATGTTTTACGACTACAGGTTGCCGGTACTGTCATCGAAACCACCACAGTCTACTCCACACCCATGAGAGATTAAAACAATCACAACCGACGTCAAATAAAAGGCCTTCTACATTGAGGCCCTTAAATAAAAGAGACCGCTCATCAATTCGATACACCCGAGCTCCTAGATCCAATTCCGTAAATTCGAAGCATGTTTCATCCACTATTCCAGCTAAATCCAAATCCACATCAAATTCGTCGACTGTTTCCTTGTCTTCTATCCTTAAGCAAAACAATATTACCTTGCTCCCTACAGCATTAGTACGCCTAAAATTTAAAGACGAAAAGTATAAGGTGCGC
>NW_027445748.1:0-1000 GCF_050003625.1 Haematobia irritans
TTAGGTGGTCCATTCGGAAAGTCCAATTTTGGGCAACTTTTTCGAGCATTTCGGCCGGAATAGCCCGAATTTCTTCGGAAATGTTGTCTTCCAAAGCTGGAATAGTTGCTGGCTTATTTCTGTAGACTTTAGACTTGACGTAGCCCCACAAAAAATAGTCTAAAGGCGTCAAATCGCATGATCTTGGTGGCCAACTTACCGGTCCATTTCTTGAGATGAATTGTTCTCCGAAGTTTTCCCTCAAAATGGCCATAGAATCGCGAGCTGTGTGGCATGTAGCGCCATCTTGTTGAAACCACATGTCAACCAAGTTCAGTTCTTCCATTTTTGGCAACAAAAAGTTTGTTAGCATCGAACGATAGCGATCGCCATTCACCGTAACGTTGCGTCCAACAGCATCTTTGAAAAAATACGGTCCAATGATTCCACCAGCGTACAAACCACACCAAACAGTGCATTTTTCGGGATGCATGGGCAGTTCTTGAACGGCTTCTAGTTGCTCTTCACTCCAAATGCGGCAATTTTGCTTATTTACGTAGCCATTCAACCAGAAATGAGCCTCATCGCTGAACAAAATTTGTCGATAAAAAAGCGGATTTTCTGCCAACTTTTCTAGGGCCCATTCACTGAAAATTCGACGTTGTGGCTCGTTAGTAAGTCTATTCATGATGAAATGTCAAAGCATACTGAGCATCTTTCTCTTTGACACCATGTCTGAAATCCCACGTGATCTGTCAAATACTAATGCATGAAAATCCTAACCTCAAAAGAATCACCCTTTATATACTTGTTTAATTTTTATAAAAATGTAAAATCGTAAGTAGGTTTTCAAATTCTGGGGGGGGTCTAAGCCCCCCCCAGAGGCCTTCCTACGCTTATGAATGTAGGTCGGATGGTATTGCAAATGGGCCATATCGGTTCACTCTTACGTATAGTCCCCATATAAACGGACCGCCAGGGGCCAAATCACCGCAGTCGAAATCGAGTACTTCGTCGTCGT
>NW_027445749.1:0-1000 GCF_050003625.1 Haematobia irritans
TTTGCACCCAAAAATATTATATGCTTAAAAAAAATTCTCCCAAACAATATTGTGCTCAAAATGTTATTTATTTATATATTTACAATCATAATGAATTATGAAAATAAACAGGTAATATAGGTGCTAACAACATAGGTTTTCGACCTGAACGCTCAAAATTTTGTTTCTGCCTAATTGTATATTCCCCCACATCTTTCTCACTTCCACGAGATTTTTTAGTTCTTGGCACCTTTTTCTGTAACACAAACAATGTAGAAGAAATTATTCAATTTTATGATTTTTTTTTATTTTAATTTTACCTTTTGCCGGACGGGGATTCGAACAGCGGACCACACAGTTTGTAAGGATCAAAGAAGTAGCTGATCAATTGCCCAAGGAAAAATAAAATTTTAATTTTGTAATAACAAGTAACAACCACCAACTTAATTCAATATCGCTCCCTGTTAAATAGCGCTCCAAGCTACTAAACACATATATGTTTATAGGCTATTTCTAAATTAATATATGTTTGCATCCAAGCATATTATATTTACAAACATTTTATGTCCCAAACATAATATGTTCTAACATATTAACATATATGTCCCAAACATGTTATGCTAGTTTATGAACATTATATGCTTGCACTCAAAAATATTGTGTTTAAAAATTTGTGTTCCAAACATATAATGTTTATAGCCAAACATATGAAAAACAGTCTTTTTCATCCGTGTACACAACGAAAATTTCATTAAAATTTTTTCCTACCAGTGTATGCCTGAGGTGCAACATAATATGTTTTAACAATACAAACAATATTTTGTTTGGACCAATCCTGAAAATATACATGCTTGAAGCAAAATGTGTTTGGGGTATATGTTACAGAAGCGATTGTTTTCAAGGGCGTTGCAGTATGCGACAAGGCATATGCACGGCATTGCACTTTCTTGCGAATAGCTCAGTAAAGTTAGCATATTAATAAAAAAAACTGATCCCTTTATATCAGCAAGGTCTATAAAAA
>NW_027445750.1:0-25000 GCF_050003625.1 Haematobia irritans
CATTTTGAGCCAAAAATATTATATGCTTTGAAGAATTTTTCCCAAACACCATTGTGCTCATTCCCTAACATACTCGTAATTTTCACTTCCACGAAATTTTTTAGTTATTGGCACCTTTCTCTGTAATACAAATAATGTTGAAGAAATTATTCACTTTTATAATTTTTTTAAATTTTACCTTTCGCCTGCACGGAGAATCGAACCGAGGACCATACAGTTTGTAAGCCAACACACTATCCACTGGGCTACGTAGCTGTTTAGTCACCAGTAGATAATTATCGTTTTAAGTTACATTTATATAGCATATTTTGCAGCGCCCACGAGCCCATGCAAACATAACATTATTTAACAGAAACATACATTTGTTTGCCACGTGGAGCAGTGGTTAGCATGTCTGCCTTGCATGCAAAGGGTCGTGGGTTCAATCCCTGCTCCGACCGAACATTTTTTTTTTTTTTTTTTTAATTTACACATTTATATTTATACTATATTAATTTTTTTAAATGAAACATCGAAATGTGCGTTATTAAAGATTTATAGTCAGTAACAGTGCTTGATATAAACGAAATTGAATGATTTTTGGATAAAATATTATTTTTTATTGCAAAAATAACAATCTTGTAATAAAAAACTGTTTTTGTACAAAACTTTAAAATTTGGAAGGAATTCAAAAACCAACAAAAGAAGAACGTGGAGTCGAGTATAAACATACATACATAATTTTATAATATAAACATAAATTTATTTAGGAGTGAACAGTTTTTTACTAGCATTTAACACCATCGCTCTAAAATTCCTTTTATTTTTCTTTAATAATTCATTTTAAAGAAAATAAACTTTTTAAATTGTTTTAGCTGTAAAAGTCGAACTTAATGCCCGCTTTTATATTTGATGGTGTCCGTCAACTCCTCGTGGACTACTTTTTAATAAAGAGAAACTAAGCTTTGTTTTTTTACATTTTACTGTGTAATTTTTCACTATTTCCTCCTTATTTCATTTTACCGTCCCAACTCTAAAAAGAGTATAGTGCCCTTTCGTTATTTTTATGAAGACCCCTGATTTCTTTTAACGAACCAAGAAAAAAATAATGCCAAAATGATAAACAAAACACATGTCCACACATACATAAAATGCTGCTCTCAAGGCGAAAACATAAGCTGTTTGTTTTTCAAATATATATTCTCTTGGTTCAGAATGTATATTCTCTTTATTCAAATTAAATAATATTTAAACATATCAAATTTTTGGCTTCACAGAAATTGTTCTCTTTTGACTCTTTTGCTGTGTTATATTTATATCTTTCGTCAACTCTCCCGGTTTCCATCTCTATTTCTCTCTATACTCTCTCTGTCGCTTTGAATAAAATATCACAACATATGTATGTTTAGTTGAAATTTGTAAATTTATATATGTTTGTATTCACACATATGATTTTTATGAAACATTCATGCCCCAAACATAATATATTCTAACATATTAACATAGATGTCCCAAACATTTAGTGTTAGTTTAGGAAAATTACATGTTCGCACTTAAATATATTGTGGTTTAAAATCGTGCCCGAAACACATTTTGTTTATATCGGAACATATGAAAAACATATTTTTCTAACAGTGCAAAATTCCAATCGTAATTATTAACAGATTTTGATGAAATTTAGTATGTTGTATTTTTCGACATACTGACGAACGATACTGAATTTGGATGAAATCGGATCAAATTTTGATATAGCCCCCTTATATATTATATCTATATATACACCCTCAAAAAAAATCGCCTCTTTAACATATGTTCCAAACATATTTTGCAGGAAGCACATATATTATTGGATACTGCCGAAACATTAATATGTTTGTTTTATGTGAACATATTATATGTTTGGAAACATTTTGAGCCCAAAAATATTATATGCTTGGAAGAATTTTTCCCAAAGACGATTGTGCTCATTCCCTATCATACTCGTTATTTTCACTTCCACGAAATATTTTAATTCTTGGCACCTTTTTCTGTAATACAAATAATGTTGAAGAAATTATTCACTTTTTTATTTTTTTTTTATACCCACCACCATAGAATGGTGACGGGGGTATAATAAGTTTGTCATTCCGTTTGTAACGCATCGAAATATCGATTTCCGACTATATAAAGTATATATATTCTTGATCAGGGAGAAATTCTAAGACGATATAACGATGTCCGTCTGTCCGTCTGTCTGTCTGTCTGTCTGTCTGTCTGTCTGTTGTAATCACTCTACAGACTTCAATAATGACGCAATCGTGCTGAAATTTTGCACAAGCTCGTCTTTTGTCTGCAGGCAGGTCAAGTTCGAAGATGGGCTATATCGGTCCAGGTTTTGATATAGTCCCCATATAAACCGACCTCCCGATTTGGGGTCTTGGGCTTATAGAAATCGTATTTTTTATCCAATTTGCCTGAAATTTGAAATCTGGAGGTATTTTATGACCATAAAGAGATGTGCCAAAAATGGTGAGTATCGGTCCACGTTTTGGTATAGCCCCCATATAGACCGATCTCCCGATTTTACTTCTTGGGCTTATAGAAACCGCAGTTTTTATTCAATTTACCTGAAATTGGAAATCTAGAGGTATTGTGGGACCACAAATATGTGTGCCAAAAATTGTGAGTATCGGTCCATATTTTGGTATAGCCCCCATATAGACCGATCTCCCGATTTTACTTCTTGGGCTTATAGAAACCGCAGTTTTTATTCAATTTATCTGAAATTGGAAATCTAGAGGTATTGTAGGACCACAAATATGTGTGCCAAATATTGTGAGTATCGGTCCATATTTTGGTATAGCCCCCATATAGACCGATCTACCGATTTTACTTCTTGGGCTTTTAGAAACCGCAGTTTTTATTCAATTTACCTGAAATTGGAAATCTAGAGGTATTGTAGGACCACAAATACGTGTGCCAAAAATTGTGAGTATCGGTCCATATTTTGTTATAGCCCCCATATATACCGATCTCCCGATTTGGGGTCTTGGGCTTATAGAAACTGTAGTTTTTATCCAATTTGTCTGAAATTGGAAATCTAGAGGTATTTTAGGACCATAAAGAGGTGTGCCGAAAATGGTGAGTATCGATCCATATTTTGGTATAGCCCCCATATAGACCGATTCCCCAATTTTACTTCTTGGGCTTCTAGAATCCGAAGTTTTTATCCTATTTGCCTGAAATTAGAAATCTAGAGGTATTTTCGGGTCACAAAGAGGTGTGCCGAAAATGGTGAGTATCGGTCCATATTTTAGTATAGCCCCCATAAGAACGATCTCCCGATTTAACTCCTTGGGTTTCTAGAAACCGTAGTTTTTATCTGATATGCCTGAAATTGTAAATATTCTGGTATTTTAGGCTCACAAAATCGTGTATCGGATTAAGTTTATATCGGTCCATTTGGTAATGCCTCCATATAGACCGACTTCACTTCTTGAGGGTGTAGAAGGCGCACTGATCATGAAAATTGCTTGAAACTCAATGTAAAATTTCCAGATTTTACTTCTACAGATTTAAGATTTCAAATCAAGGCGTTATTTTATAATTTTCTTGCACACTTACAAGAGATGTTAAAGATTCCTCTAAACCTCAAACAAAAATGGTTCTTATAAATCCAGAATGTGATATAGTCCTCATAGGTGAAATCTTTAAATTTATCTTCGGGTTGTGTCCTCAAGTCCTCAAGCCCTCCTGAAATTTCAAAGGAAACCCTAATATTTGGTTCATGGTGGTGGGTATTTAAGATTCGGCCCGGCCGAACTTACTGCTGTATATACTTGTTAATTTTACCTTTCGCCTGCACGGAGAATCGAACCGAGTACCATACAGTTTGTAAGCCAACACACTATCCACTGGGCTACGTAGCTGTTATGGTCACCAGCAGATAATTATCGTTATAAGTTACATTTATATAGCATAGTTTGCAGCGCCCACGAGCCCATGCAAACATAACATTATTTAACAGAAACATACATTTGTTTGCCACGTGGAGCAGTGGCTAGCATGTCTGCCTTGCATGCAAAGGGTCGTTGGTTCAATCCCTGCTCCGACCGAACACTTTTTTTTTTTTAATTTACACATTTATATTTATACTATATTAAATTTTTATAATAAAACTTCGAAATGTGGGTTATTAAAGATTTATAGTCATTAACAGTGCTTGATATAAACGAATTTGACTGATTTTTGGATAAAATATTATTTTTTATTGCAAAAATAACAATTTTGTAACAAAAAACTGTTTTTGGTACAAAACTTTAAAATTTGGAAGGAATTCAAAAACTTACAAAAGAAGAACGTGGAGTCGAGTACAAACATACATAAATAATTTTATAATATAAATATAAATTTATTTAGGCGTGAGCAGTTTTTTACTAGCATTTAACACCATCGGTCTAAAATGCCTTTTATTTTTTTTAATAATTCATTTTAAAGAAAATAAAATTTTTAAATTGTTTTAGCTGCAAAACTCGAACTTAATGCCCGCTTTTATATTTGAAGGTGTCCGTCAACTCCTCTTGGACTACTTATTAATAAAGAGGAACTAAACTTTGTTTTTATACATTTTACTGTGTAATTTTTCACTATTTCCTGCTTATTTCATTTTACTGTCCCAACTCTAAAAAGAGTATAGTGCCCTTTCGTTATTTTTATGAAGACCCCTCATTTCTTTTAACGAACCAAGAAAAAAATTGTGCCCATAATGCCAAAATGATAAACAAAACACATGTCCACACATACAGAAAATGCTGCTCTCAAGGCGAAAACACAGGCTTTTTTTCAAATGTCTATTCTCTTGGTTCCGAATGTCCATTCTCTTTATTCAAATTAAATAATATTTAAACTTAAGCATATCAAATTTTTTGCCTTATCATAAAACAGTTTTCTGAAACAACATACAAGCGGTTTCACAGAAATTGTTTTCTTTTGATTCTTTCGCTGTGTTATGTTGATATCTTTTGTCAACTCTCCCGGTTTCCATCTCTATTTCTTTCTCTATACTCTCTCTGTCGCTTTGAATAAAATATCACAACATATGTATGTTTAGTCGAAATTTGTAATTTATACATGTTTGCATTCACACATATGATTTTTATGAAACATTCATGCCCCAAACATAATATATTCTAACATATTAACATAGATGTCCCTAACTAACTAACACTAAATGTTTGTTAGTGTAGGAACATTGCATGTTTGCACTTAAATATATTGTGTTTTAAAATTGTGCCCGAAACACATTTTGTTTATATCGGAACATATGAAAAACATATATTTCTAAGAGTGCATAAAATTCAATCTATGTTTGTTTATTTGTTTGTTTGTTTATTTGTATGTTCCGAGTTGGCTCCGAAACGGCTGAACCGATTTACTTGAAACTTTCAGAGATCGTAGGGGGCGTTCATGTGGTGAAAATAGGGTACCTCATTTTTTGACACCTGGTCGCGGAGGGGGACCTCCCCTTTGTCGGACTTTTTGAAAATTGGACCAAAGTTGACCGATTTGCTTGAAATTTTCATTGAAGATTGGGGTTGGTATCTAGACAAAGATCCGCTACTTTTTATTTCGATATTTGGTGGAGGAGGGGGGCCTCCCCTTTGTTCGACTTTTTTAAAGTGCAGTGAAAAAACTAAAATTCTCTAAATTATCTGAGATTTACAGGGAACATGTGGTGAGGTTATGGAATTAATATGGGGTACCTGATGATTTCATATGTGGATGGGGAGGTCCCCCCCTTTGCCGATTTTTTTTTTTTTGAAAGTACAAACAAAACTAAACTCCCCAGACTGAAATTTTACGGAAAAAATGGGTTATGAAATTTATATCAGGTTCCTGATTTTTTAATAAATATAAAAGGGCATAGGGAGACATCCGCTTCTCTTAAGTACATACAGAGAAACAATTAAACTTTACCGAGTTACTTGAGGACTGGGGAGATGTTACGATATTAATAGTTGATACCTGATTTTGTGATATTTGGACGGAAGAGAGGCCGCCCCCTTAGGCTTATAATTTGCTTGACATTTTCTGGGACGCTTAGAAAAGATACGCCACATCACTTTTCGATATTTGGACGGGGAGGAGGTCCTCCTCTAAAACTGCAAAAAAAATGTAAGTTTTCTTGAAATTTACAAAAGCACACCCAGAGAAATGATTGGTTGGAATTCGATAACGACAGCAGTTTGATAGTGGAGACCCACAATTTTTAATTGTGTGGAATAATTGTTAGTTATTTCTCTTGTTTGATAGTTTATATAATCAATATAACGGTGGTGTGACCAAAAGTTGGTACACACGACCAAATATTGGTCGTTATTTATACATTGAAGTAACTAACCATTTCAATTTATTCCACCCTGTTGTGATAACTGATTTGTTTTGCCAATGTGTCACCAAACCCAACTGAAAGTCCGCCTAGCCAATAAGTTGGTTGTGTTAACAAATGTTATAGTTATAAAGGAATTTGTTACTATGGACTACATAAATATGACAACAAATAAGTTGTTGTTAGATTTCATTAATTATAAACTCTAAATTCTCAAAATTTCAATACAATTCAAATTTTTCATGTCGAGTACCCAATATTAGAGAAAATTCTGGCCATAAAGACTTGCTGTGAATTAGGTATATATTCTTTTTAATTCGGTAGCTACATTCTTAATTGGTGAGTAACATAATCATCAAATGAAATAAATACCACTCACTCACTTACGTTCTTCCCTACTAGAGATATTTTAACAAATGTGACGATTTCCGAGGATGGGAATGGTAAATATATAGATTGGCTACCTCGCCATCGAACTTAAGATCGATCAGAACTGAAGAAAGATTCTGGTGCAAAGACATAACAACATGTCAAGGTCCATGCGTGAGTCACGATCGGGTAATTGTGAGTGGAGCATCAGCAGCATCTGCATCATTTCCATTCAGTTTTTAATTATTAATTAATAATTTAATTAAATACAGACTAAAATTAATTCACCAAATGGGTTCTTTAATTTCTCAAGCATTGGTTGTCCGAAAATAATAAATAGTTGTTTCAACAAACGAATAAAATCTTATTGGTTGGGATTACCAATTAGACTTATAATGTGCCCAAATTTTAGTTATCGAAACAATTTGATATACTGTTGTGCAAGACAAAAGTTGGTTGTTTTGACAAATTTTGTCAGTTATATTCTGGTAGTAGATGGGACCGAATAATTTGGTTGGCAAAAGAATTGGTTGGCACAACAAATTTGTTTTCTGTGTGCAGTGGGGGAAGGTTATGAACGAAGACGGTGTTTGTCGATATTGTATCGGGGAAAGTGACGTCCCTTTAAAATAATAGAGCAAAATTTAAACATCGCCGATCTACTTGAAATTTACAGGGAACATGGGAGGAGGTAATTAATTTTATACATGATTTTTAAATTAGTATATGATTTTTCGATATCTGGTTGGGGAAGGGGAAAATTGAAATAAACTTTGTCGATTTACTTCGATAGAATTTATAGGGACCATTGAGTAGTTGCGAAATTAATAAAGGATACGTGATAGTCCGATATCAGGTCGGAGTGGTGCGAAGGTGGGGAGAGGGTTCCCTTTTGTCCGTTTTTTTTTCTTAAATTGAAAGTAGAGGGTTGTCCGTAAATGGGAACTAGGTACATAATTTTATGATTTTTGCACAGGCTTCTGCCAGACTTCTTTTAATAAAGAACTTAAATTTACAAAAAATTGGTAGCCAACGTAGAGGGTACATCATTTTCCAACATTTAAGCAAATGTTAATGTGGTAAAATTTTTTAATACTTTTGCTTTTTCCGATTTATTGGATAATATAGTGCTTAATTTTCAGATATGTTGAGGAAAAGGATACCTTTCCTTGACAAACCACACTTAAAATTCACAAGCAATATAGAAGATTGTCCAACTACTTGAATACAGAACATTATTAAAAACATTTGGAGGAAAGGGTACACCCTCTCCCGCCGTATTTGTAACTATAAACGAAAAATCAAGTAGTCCGATTTGTTTAAAAGAATTCAAATCTTTTCGAATTTGTTTTCAGCACGAAGGATATAGTTGACTAAGTTAACGCAAAATATTCCTCCAAATACGCTTCGGAAGGCGCAGCGAAGCGGGCCGGGTCACGCTAGTATTATATTATATTATATTATTATATTATATATATATATAAGTTAAGGAATATTATATTTAACATTGCACCAAAATAACAAAATATTATATTAACACTACCAAATACCATCATCAACATGTGCCAGCCAAACAGACATAGCGTCAGCAGAATACCTGACAACGGTGTCAACGAAACCTAGGGAAACGAAGTGCATGCAGTTTCCCACGTAACTCGACCGGCGTGTGCAACAATGCATCTACATCAGCAAATATTCTTTAAGTAATAAGTTGTATTGATGTTTAGTTTTAAGTCAGTTCTGATTTTAACTTGAAACAATAAAGTTCGCAGGCCGTGAAGGCTGCGAAACCTTTTTTTAAAAAATTAATTAAATTTAAATATATTTAATTGGCGCCCAACGTGGGGCCCTGCGCGTCCTTAAAATCGTCAGGATAAGACCCCACAAACAAAAAAAGGGTCAAGTGATAAATCAGAAACTCATGATAAAGTGTAACAAAGTCCAAGGAAATAAGGCCCCCTAGTAACGCAAGTAAACGGGAGACATTTAATGTGTCAGCCGCCTTGGCAGGAACAATAGCATAAAAAATAAAAATAAATTGTGTTAATGGAAAAATAAATAAAATTGAAAAACTTGGAATAATTAAAAAAAAAAGAGAAAAAAAGAAAGATATAATTGTGTTAAAACTGATACGAATGTTAATTCTGAAATAAAAAAGATAAAGGTGATATCGAAAAAAATATATAACTACAAGAAAATAACAATTGAATTATGAATAAATAAATAAAAAACGCTGTGAGAATTTTAAGAATAATCAATGGAAATTAAAATGAAAGAAAAATTTTTTTAAAAAGTGATTAAAATTTGCAAATAAGTAACAATTAAAGAAAGTAAAACAAAAACAAAACAAAATATAATTAATAACCTGAATGAAAATTAAAAGAGAAAGAAAGAATTTGTGAAAGTGATTAAAATTGACAATAAAAATAAGTAACAATTAAATAACAAAAAGGAAGCACCTGTGAAATTATTAAATAAACATTACAAAAAAACGAGTAAACCAGCTGAAATTTATCGGAAATTTAAAGGATTCATCGGCAATTTAAGGAATTCATCAATGGAAACCAGCAATTTTATGTAAGAACCTTTAGAATAAGAATTTTTTATAATTTATAATATAAGTAAAGCACAAAAAAAAAAATGACAGAAATAGACGAAATCTCTGAAAGGCTCCAAAAGGCTTTTGACTCTAATCCTTCTAACCACATCCCAAGTTCCTCAGGTGCTACCTCGAAAGTAGGAGGCTTAACGCCCACACAACAGGAAGATGTCCGCTCTATTGTAGCCAGTTTTTTCAGAAGGGATATTCAGGAAGAGATAGGGGACCAACCTATTGGTCATATTAATGTAAAGGAACTAGACTCGATTCCCGACATCGTAAAAAATCTAAGAGAGTTTTCTGGTCGCCCAGGAGAATTTAATTCCTGGCGGAAATCGGTTGACAGAATACTAGAACTATTCGATGGCATAAAAGGATCGGGAAAATATTTCGCCATCCTCCATACGATTAGATCGAAAATAGTCGGGGACGCAGACACCGCATTAGAGTCATACAGGACGCCGCTTGACTGGGGTAGGATAAAAAAGTGTCTCATGATGCACTATTCGGACAGACGCGACATTAGTACCTTGGAGTACCAAATGACCTCATTATGGCAAGGGAATATGACAATTACGGAATTCTACCGTGCCGTATACCAACACCTGTCATTGATATTGGACAAAATTTCATGTCTCGATTATGATGATAAAAGTTTAACGAACATGACTAATGCCTATAGGGATAAAGCGTTAGACACCTTTATTAGAGGACTGAAGGGAGAACTGCCGAAACTATTAGCAATCTCCGCTCCTAGTTCTTTACCACAGGCATTACATATTTGTCTCAAATTGGAAAATATGAATCTGAGAACTAGTCATGCTCTCGGTCACCTAAGGGGACCAGGAATCAATCATCATAATCCCTTACCAAAACAAGGATTTTTCCCAGAATTGGCCCATGTAGGAGGACCACCACGGCATCAGCCTAGGCCTCCACTTCCACCAAGAATGCAGAAGCCAATGTTTCCCACTAATGTGAACAATTGGGATCAAAATCGTCCATCTGTGCCCAACTTTGGGTACCGACAACAATATAGACAGCCATATCAACAGGGGCCGCAATTTTTCCGAAATAATCCTTCGGGCAACAGTCAACAGCAACAGAAACCCCAACCCATGGAAATTGACCAATCTATTCAAACTAGACACGTTAATTATGTAAATCGGCCACAATTTAATACCTTTAAAAGACCAGCAGGATCTTTCCAGGGCCCGATAAATAAAATTCAAAGGAATTTCCACTTGGAAACAATGGGTAATCAAGATTCAGAGTATAATCAGATTAATGACACTCATGATTCAACGAATCCAGGATCATGGGAAAATGACGCCGTATGCTCTGAGGAGTACGACGAAGTCATGGTCAGGGAGGAAGTTGAAGATTATCTCCATCCATTTGATTACGGCAAGGAGGAATACAACAAAAATATTGATTACCCTTCCAATGAATTAAATACGGATCTTAATTTTTTTGGTTAAATAGTTCCTCGTTGCCATATTTTATAATCAAAACGAGGAACGGATTGGACCTTAAAATTTTATTGGACACAGGCAGTAATAAAAATTATATCAAACCGAGTTTAGTAAAAAAACCCCTACCTAATCAGGAAATATTTTCGGCAAATGCCATCTCGGGAAACGTTTTAGTTACCCATCATACCATCATAGACGTATTTGGTGAGGACACCGGACCCATCAAATTCTATATCCTACCAGGATTAAGGACCTTTGATGGAATATTGGGTAATGACACTTTGAAAGATTTGTCAGCAGTCATTTATTCTGCCGAAAATTACTTTTCGGTAAAAAATGGCCTCAAAATACCAATACATCAATATCTAACACAAAATGTTAATAACATCGAAATACGTATGGAACATCTAACCCCTCATCAAACCTCGCGACTTATGGAAATGGTTAACAAGTTTAGAAACTTGTTTGCCGATCCTGACGAAAGGCTAACGTACACCACAAGAGTGATGGGAGAGATTAGAACTACAACTGACTCACCTACATACACTAGGAATTATCCATACCCGATGGCTTTGAAGGATGTAGTTGTTGAAGAAATTAGTAAATTACTTAGAGACGGAATTATAAGACCTTCCCGCTCACCTTACAACTCGCCAATATGGGTCGTCCCAAAAAAGGAGGATTCATCGGGAAAAAGGAAATACCGTGTCGTTGTAGATTTCAGGAAATTGAATGCCATTACCATAGCCGATAGGTATCCAATACCAGAAGTTGGGGAAGTTTTGTCTCGTCTCGGTGGTAACAAGTTCTTTACTGTCATCGATCTCAAAAGTGGTTTCCATCAAATACCATTAAAAGAGCAGGATATAGAGAAAACTGCCTTCTCAGTTAATAATGGGAAGTATGAGTTCACTAGGTTGCCATTCGGATTGAAGAATGCACCTTCGATATTCCAGAGGGCACTCGATGACATACTTAGGGACTACATAGGTAAAATCTGCTATGTCTACATTGATGACATTATAATATTTAGCAGAGACGAGGAATCCCACTTAATGCATCTACAGGAAATATTTAAAACGCTCAATGCGGCAAACATGAAAATACAACTAGACAAATGTGAATTCTTTAAAAGTGACGTCGAATTTTTAGGTTTCTTAGTATCAGGCGAGGGCGTGAAAACTATTCGAAAGAAGGTCGACGCAATAGTCGATATACCATATCCGAATACACTACGAAAACTTAGATCATTCCTGGGTCTTTGCAATTATTATAGGCGTTTCATACAGGGATATGCAGATATTGCGAAACCCTTAACTTCCATGTTAAGAGGTCCATACGGAAATATACCCAAGTCGGAATCAAGCAAAGTCAAAATAACACTGGGTGATTTAGAGAAAAAGTCAATCGACGGATTGAAGAATGCCTTACTTTCTAAGGATGTAATGCTTTATTACCCGGACTATGAAAAAGAATTCCACCTCTACACTGACGCGTCTAACACTGCTTTGGGTGCGGTACTCAGCCAAGATGGGAGGCCTATCACCTTCATCTCCAGGGTTCTATCAAGAACAGAGGAAAATTACGCTACGAATGAGCGTGAAATGTTGGCTATAATATGGGCCTTAGACACCCTGAGAAACTATGTCTATGGCACAGCCAAGGTAGTGATCCACACGGATCATCAACCCCTAACGTATGCCCTCAGCAATAAAAATAACAATTCAAAAATGAAACGATGGAAAGCAATATTGGAAGAGTATAACTACGAAATCAAGTATCAGCCTGGAAAGACAATGTAGTGGCAGATGCTCTCTCTAGAGCAAATACTACGAACATTAACTCCTTAACAGGAACTATTCATAGTCATGAAAGCTCTGCGGAAAATTTAGTCCATAGCGTGGAAGCTCCCATAAATGCATTCAAAAATCAAATTATATTTTCCATCGATGAAACATCGTCTTATCAATTTAAAATAATTTTTCCAGGATACCATAGGCATCTAATAGCCGAAAGGGAATTTACGCCCGTAACTCTGACCAATATACTGAAAAGGTACCTTAACCCTTCAGTTAGGAATTGCATTAAGGCACCAGAATTTGTTATGGGAAAAATTCAGGAAATCTATCCCGATAATTTCCGTAATTATAAGACATGTTTTTCACAAATTATTGTAGAGGACGTAACATCTGAATCGGACCAGGACGATATAATTATTGATACGCACAAACGGGCTCACCGTAATGCCGTAGAAAATAAGGCACAGATATTAGAGAAATATTATTTCCCCGGAATGTTAGCTAAGGTAAAAAGGATCGTCAAGCTTTGTTCTATCTGTAAAGCTAATAAATATGATCGACATCCCAACAAACCTAAATTAGGGGAAACACCAATACCATCGTACCCAGGACAAGTTAGTCCATATAGATATTTTCTCTACAGATAAAAAACTCGTCCTTACTTCTCTAGACAAATATTCCAAGTACGCACAAGCCAGAATTCTTAAGGGAAAATCAACGGAGGATATAAGAAAGCCTCTCAGAGAATTATTGTTTTTTTATGGAGTACCAAAAACCGTAGTCATTGATAATGAGCGTTCCTTGAATTCATCTTCCATAATGTTTATGATGCAAGATGAACTTGGTATAGAAGTATTTTGCTCGCCACCCTACAAAAGTGAAGTCAATGGACAAGTAGAACGGTTTCACTCGACTTTAGCCGAGGTGCTAAGATGCATCAAAGCCGAAGGATTATCAAGAAACTTTGAGGAACTTCTCGAAAAATCAGTGAACGAATACAACCACTCCGTTCATTCAACTGTAGGAAAAAAACCAGTTGATCTGTTTTTCGGGAGGACAGTTGATTTTTCTCCTGGAAGTTATGACCGTACAAGACATTCCACCATCGAGAAACTACAGGAAAAACAAACCAAGGACCTGCAATTCCACAACAAAAACAGAACTGAACCAAAGAATTACTTACCTGGACAGACAATATTTGTTAGGGTAAACAAGCGATTAGGAACTAAACTATCAGAAAGATACAAGGAGGAAGTAGTAAAAGAGGATAGGAAACTCAACTATACTCACCGAAAGCGGACGTATAGTCCATAAAAGCTACATCCGAAATTAACTTTTACTTATTGTTCTACAGACTTCTAGCACTAACCGTGCTCTGCAAGGGGGAGGTCCAAATATTGGACTATTCTAATTCCAATTTGGTAGCAATGCATTCTGGATTAGCAAAAATTCAATCAGGTACATTCAAGATAATTCACACCATCGACCTACAAAACTACGAGGACGTTGTCGGACAATTCGAGGCCAACATCCTAAGGAACACATCCCGTCATCCCCTAATCCCATACCTTTCCTTCACCATTACACAAATCAAAACACATATAGCAAGACTCAAACCAAAATTGAAATCAAAACGTTCAATAGATTTTCTTGGAACAGCTTGGAAATGGCTGGCTGGCAGCCCAGACCACCATGATTTCGAAATTATTCAGAAAAAATGTCCAATGTCCTGGATAATAGCAACAATCAAGTAATAATCAATAAACTAACAATTGATAAAATTTCTGAACTCACAAAAATATCAAACGAAATTGTAAAAGTCCTTCATTCTGAAAACTTTCAAGGAAAACGAAAAAATGTTAGAAATTAAGTATAAATTGGAAATCTTAAAAGATGAAATCTCTAATATAGAATTGGCAATACATTTAGCTAAAGTAAATGTTGTAAATTCATTTATCCTATCATCCCTTGAAATTGAAATTCTAAATAAAATATTTGATAAAGAAGACATACCATTTAAGAGTACCGATGAATTGTTAAATTTTTCAAAAATAAAGATAGCTACCGAAGGACAAAACATTATTTACATTGTTAGTATTCCTACTACAGAATCAAAAAATTGTAAGAAAATTCTAATAAAACCTGTAAAACACGGAAATAGTATTACTAAAATAAATTTTAATCATATTTTGGATTGTGACAATAAAATATTTGGTATAAAAGAAACTTGTCAGTCTTACAATAGCTTAAGTATTTGCAATAAAGAAAATGTTATAGAAATATCAGAATCCGATTGTATTCCGAATCTCTTGAGAAGTCGAAGCTCTAAATGCACTGCCACCAATAATGATCACATCCCTACGGTCGAGGAAATCGAAGAAGGAATTCTTATGTTAAACCAATTCGGAGGAGAAATACAAGTTGACCACTCACCACTATGGCTAAACGGCACTTTTTTAATACACCACAATAACTCAACTATTGAAATCAACAACAAAACCTACTTGTCATCACAGGTGTCAGGCACCAAGCCCTACCGGCCCTAGTGCAACCAATGGAAAGGACCGACCTGACAAAAACACTTTCATTGGAGATGGTACATGAGATGAATGTCAATAACACGCAACTTCTATACAACCTAGAAATGAAGAACCGAATAAGCCTATCACTAACCATAATCCTGCTTGCAACTACCTTTATAGTGACACTATTATTTGCCATAAAATACCTGAAATCAAATTCCACCAATTGTACAATCTATCAACAGAAGAAAACCCCTCCCAACGATACAAACCAACAAAACGAATCATCAACCCGCTCAGATCTAGGAAGTGGAGAGCAACAAAACGAAGACTCGCATCCCAAGCTCCAAAAAAATGCCAACAACAAGAGCATCCATAGTCTTCCATTTTTCTAACAATCCATACGAGGACGTATGGACTTAAAGGGGGAGGAGTTAAGGAATATTATATTTAACATTGCACCAAAATAACAAAATATTATATTAACACTACCAAATACCATCATCAACATGTGCCAGCCAAACAGACATAGCGTCAGCAGAATACCTGACAACGGTGTCAACGAAACCTAGGGAAACGAAGTGCATGCAGTTTCCCACGTAACTCGACCGGCGTGTGCAACAATGCATCTACATCAGCAAATATTCTTTAAGTAATAAGTTTTATTGATGTTTAGTTTTAAGTTAGTTCTGATTTTAACTTGAAACAATAAAGTTCGCAGGCCGTGAAGGCTGCGAAACCTTTTTTAAAAAATTAATTAAATTTAAATATATTTAATTTATATATATATATATATATATATATATATATATATATATATATATATATATATATATATATATATATATATATATATATATATATATATATATATATATATATATATATATATATATATATATATATATATATATATATATATATATATATATATATATATATATATATATATAAAATTCAATCTATGTTTGTTTATTTGTTTGTTTGTTTATTTGTATGTTCCGAGTTGGCTCCGAAACGGTTGAACCGATTTACTTGAAACTTTCAGAGATCGTATGGGGCGTTCATGTTGTGAAAATAGGGTATCTCATTTTTTGACACTTTGTCGCGGAGGGGGACCTCCCCTTTGTCGGACTTTTTGAAAATTGGACCAAAGTTGACCGATTTGCTTGAAATTTTCATTGAAGGTTGGGGTTGGCATCTAGACAAAGATCCGCTACTTTTTATTTCGATATTTGATGGCGGAGGGGGGCCTCCCCTTTGTTCGACTATTGTTTTTTAAAGTACAGTGAAAAAACTAAAATTCTCTAAATTATCTGAGATTTACAGAGAACATGCGGTGAGGTTATGGAATTAATATGGGGTACCTGATGATTTCGTATGTGGACGGGGAGGGGACCTCCCCCTTGCCCTACTTTTTCCAACTTGGAACAAAATTATGCGATTTGCTTGAAATTTTCATTGAACGGTGGGGTTGGCATCTAGACAAAAATCCGCTACATTATTTTTCGATATTTGGTCGGGGAGTGGGACCACCCCTTTACCCGAATTTTTTTTTAAGTACAGTGAAGACAAAACTATACCCCCAACTGAAATTTTACGGAAAATATGGGTGAGATTATGAAATTTATATCAAGGTTCTGATTTTGTAATAAAAATACAAGGGCATAGGGAGACATCCGCTGCTCTAAGTACATACAGAGAAACAATTAAACTTTACCGAGTTACTTGAAATTTACAGAGGACTGGGGAGAGGTTACGATATTAATAGTTGATACCTGATTTTGTGATATTTGGACGGAAGAGAGGCCGCCCCTTTAGGCTTATAATTTACTTGACATTTTCTGGGACGTTTACAAAAGATGCGCTACATCACTTTTCGATATTTGGTCGGGGAGGAGGTCCTCCTCTAAAACTGCAAAAAAAAACAAATTCTTAAATTTTCTTGAAATTTACAAAGGCAGTGGGGGAAGGTTATGGACGAAGAGGCAACCTTCCTTGCCCCACACTTGAAGGAAAGTTTCAAGAATTTACAGTGAAGGTTAGGGGTGCTATTCACTACGGTGTTTGTTGATATTGTATCGGGGAAAGTGATGTCCCTTTAAAACATCTCCGATCTACTTTAAATTTACAGGGAACATGGGAGGAGGTGATTAAATTTATACATGATTTTTAAATAAGTATATGATTTTTCGATATCTGGTTGGGTAAGGGAAAAATTTAAATAAACTTTGTCGATATACTTCAATAGAATTTATAGGGACCATTGAGTAGTTGTGAAATTAATATAGGTTACGTGATAGTCCGATATTAGGTCGGAGTGGAGCGAAGGTGGGGAGAGGGTTTCCTTTTGTCCGTTTATTTTCATAAATTTAAAGTAGAGGGTTCTGCGTAAATGGTAACTCGGTACATAATTTTATGATTTTTGCACAGGCTTCTGCCATACTTCTTTTTAGTAAAGAACTTAAATTTACATAAAATTGGCAGCCAACGTAGAGGGTGCATCATTATTCAACATTTTAGCAAATGTTAATGTGGTAATTTTTTTTACTATTTTTGCTTTTTCCGATTTATTGGATGGGAAACAGTAATTCTTTGTATGTTATTATAATATAGTGCTTAATTTTCAGATATGTTGAGAAGAAGGATACCTTTCCTTGACAAACCACACATAAAATTCACAAGAAATATAGAAGATTGTCCAACTACTTGAATACAGAACATTATTTAAAAAAAATTGGAGGAAAGGGTACACCCTATCCCCTACATTTTTTAAGACGAACTGTTTTACATATGCATATCCGCGGTATTTGTTAACACCCTTTTACCAAAACTGAATTTTAATAAACGAACTTGTGCTGAATATCAAAATAATATAAGACGCATTTTAGCACAAAGGCAAAAATCAAATTACTCGTTTCACGATATAGTCAACATAATTCAAGAAGCAGATATGGCTATATCTAAAAGAACAATATTATTTCCAAAAAAAGAGAAATGGTTTAATCTGTCCTGCTTTAATGCCAGAAACAAGTCCTTAAAATATTTAAATAAATTCAGAAAGCATAACAGTGATGAAAATAAAGAAAAATATATAAAATATAACAAAAACTATAAAGAAATATGTCAAAATGCTAAAGTTCAATACATTTCAAGGTTGGAGGAAAAGCTTGACATGATGAAAGATTCTCGAGATTGGTGGAAGATTGTAAGAGAACTAAGAAATCACGAAAAAAATGGTAGTATACCTATACCAGCAGAAAATTTAAAAATATACTTTCAACAACTCTTGAATCAACCACAAATTTCGTCAGATATCCAATACGCCCATATGTATTGGAAAGATAATGATTTAGATAAAGAAATTGACATTCTAGATGTTACGAGAGCAGTAAACAAAGCCAAACTGAATAAAGCAGCAGGGGAGGACCGTATACCTTATGAGTATTATAAAAACGCTCCAAATGAATTATTACAAGAGATTGCAAATACCTGCAACATATTATTTGAGAAAGGTGAACTAGATATGTTGTTCATTAAAACTATTATATATCCTATCCTGAAAAAAGGTGACAAAACGCAACCAAGTAATTACCGGGGCATTTCTTTTATGAATTGCTTACCAAAAATAATGATGGGTATAGTTGCAGATCGATTGTCAAACTGGACAGAAAAGCACAACAAATTAAACGAATATCAGGCCGGTTTCCGAAAGAATTATTCCACTGCTGATAACATATTTAACTTGTCTTCAATTATACACTTGAACTGGTACAGAAATAAGAAAACTTATGCGTTTTTTGTTGACTTCAGAGCTGCATTTGATCGCGTTGCTCGTAGAGCTATGCTGTTTAAGCTACATAATATTGGAGTCTCAACAAAAACTGTTAAATTTATCGAGAAAATATATGAAAAAACTACGTTCTCAGTATGGACAGGCGAAGAACTCTCCGATAGTTTTGATACAGACACAGGTGTAAAACAGGGCTGTCTGCTATCACCGCTGTTATTTGCCTTATACCTCAATGACCTACATGACTATTTAGGTGGCGGTATAAATATTGATAGTCATAATATTCGACTTTTAATGTATGCTGACGATATCGTGATTTTAGCAGACGAGATAGAAGTACTACAGGGGATGATACAAAAACTAGAGAACTATTGTATGCTTTGGAACATGGAAGTTAATATGGAGAAGTCGAAAATAATGATATTCCGCCGAGGAGGAAGGATATCTACAAAAGAGAAATGGTATTTTCAAGGCAATGAAATAATAAACACCGCAGAATATTCCTATTTAGGATTGACGTTCACCCCAAAACTTTCACTCAGAAAACAGATACTGGAAAGGAATCAGTTGGCAAAAAATAGTATCAATGCTACATGGAACTGCTTTTTGTCAAGAAGAAATGTATCATTGAGAACAAAATGGAAAATTTATATGGCTATATGTAGATCAATACAATCATACGGATCTCAATTATGGGGCTTTACGCATTTTGATGAGGTGGATAAACTTGCGTTATACTTCTTAAAGAAAATACTAAAATTACCCAGCTTCACACCCACTTATGCACTAATGTTAGAAACCGGAATAGAATGTGGCCATCTGTACACTCTACAAAGTCATCTGAAGTATGTAACACGAATTTTGTATGATTATGGAGAGAATAGATTACCAAATTTACTAGCGAGAAAGGTAATGGTACATGGAATATTTTGGAAAACATCCATGGATACATTAACGAGGGAAAATAGTTTGGAACCTTTTACACTCCAATTAACAAAACAAAATTGGGTACAAAACACTCAGCGACTTGTACAAAGTCTACATACAAAGCAATTTAATAATTCAGTTGCAAAAGCAATCAATTCCGATAGATTCTACAATAAATTAGAACCTACACTTGGTGGATCATACCTCGTAGAACATCTCTCACAGGACGAAATGATGTGGATATTTAAAGCCAGAGGTGACATGATTGCACTTAATTCCAACAGATTCCAAATACACACAAATCCCAAATGTTCCATGTGTAACACTGATGAAATCGAAAATATACAGCACTTCCTTGGCCGATGTCCAGCTCTAAAAGAATTCCGTTTAATGTTTTTCCACAAGCAGTCGCTAAATGAAAATGAACTAATAAATATTCTTAACGGATGTGTCATTAATTGGAAAAGTTTAGCTTGCTTTTTGAAAATATGTATGCAGTATAGAAATCAGTTACTGTCTGAATTCAATTTGTAATCGCATAATCGTTTATCTATACGTTATCAATTTCATTATAATTAATGGCAGACGACACCAAGTCAATGTCATAACAAACTACACTATTTATTCTTATTCAAATATTTTATTTATATTGCAATATTGTCTTAAGTCAATGAAATATATAAAGAATAAAGAATACAATACAATACAATATAAATTTCATAATCTCACCCATATTTTCCGTAAAATTTCAGTTGGGGGTATAGTTTTGTCTTCACTGTACTTAAAAAAAAATTCGGGTAAAGGGGTGGTCCCACTCCCCGACCAAATATCGAAAAATAATGTAGCGGATTTTTGTCTAGATGCCAACCCCACCGTTCAATGAAAATTTCAAGCAAATCGCATAATTTTGTTCCAAGTTGGAAAAAGTAGGGCAAGGGGGAGGTCCCCTCCCCGTCCACATACGAAATCATCAGGTACCCCATATTAATTCCATAACCTCACCGCATGTTCTCTGTAAATCTCAGATAATTTAGAGAATTTTAGTTTTTTCACTGTACTTTAAAAAACAATAGTCGAACAAAGGGGAGGCCCCCCTCCGCCATCAAATATCGAAATAAAAAGTAGCGGATCTTTGTCTAGATGCCAACCCCAACCTTCAATGAAAATTTCAAGCAAATCGGTCAACTTTGGTCCAATTTTCAAAAAGTCCGACAAAGGGGAGGTCCCCCTCCGCGACCAAGTGTCAAAAAATGAGATACCCTATTTTCACTACATGAACGCCCCATACGATCTCTGAAAGTTTCAAGTAAATCGGTTCAACCGTTTCGGAGCCAACTCGGAACATACAAATAAACAAACAAACAAATAAACAAACATAGATTGAATTTTATATATATATATATATATATATATATATATATATATATATATATATATATATATATATATATATATATATATATATATATATATATATATATATATATATATATATATATATATATATATATATATATATATATATATATATATATATATATTATATTAATAATAATAATTATTTTTATTGAAAATGATTTCTTCTAAAGACAACATTTCTATGAAATTTTATCTTAATTTCTACGAAATTTTCTCTAAAAGCTAAATTTTAATGACATTTGCTATAAAATCAAAATTTCTATGAAATTTTCCCTAAAGACAAAATTTCTACAAAATTTTCTCTAAAGACAAAATTTCTACAAAATTTTCTCTAAAGACAAAATTTCTCTGAAATTTCCTCTAAACCCAACATTTGTATGAAATTTCCTCTAACAACAAAATTTCTCTGAAATTTCCTCTAACCACAAAATTTCCATGAAATGTTCTCTAAATCAAAATTTCTATGAAATTTTCTCTAATGAAAAAAATTCTGTAAAATTTTCTCTCAAGACAGAATTTCTATAAAATTTTCTCTAAAGACAAAATTTCTATTAAATTTTCTCTAAAGACAAAATTTGTATGAAATTTTCTCTAAAGACAAAATTTCTATGAAATTTTCTCTAAAGACAAAATTTCTTTGAAATTTTCTCTAAATTAATATTTCTATGAAATTTTCCCTGAAGACAAAATTTCTATGAAAATTTCTATGAAAAAATTTCTATAAAATATTCTCTCAAAGCAGAATTTCTATGAAATTTTCTCTAAAGGCAAAATTTGTATGAAAGTTCCTCTAAAGACAAAATTTCTATGAAATTTCCTCTAAAGACAAAATTTCTATGAAATTTTCTCTAAAGACAAAATTTCTTTGAAATTTTCTCTAAAAAAAATATTTCTATGAAATTTTCTCTAAAGACAAAATTTGTATGACATTTTCTCTAAATACAAAATTTGTATGAAATTTTCTCTAAAGACAAAATTTCTATGAAATTTTCTCTAAAGACAAAATTTCTTTGAAATTTTCTCTAAAAACAATATTTCTATGAAATTTTCTCTAAAGGCAAAATTTGTATGAAATTTCCTCTAAAGACAAAATTTCTATGAAATTTTCTCTAAAGATAAAATTTCTATGAAATTTTCTCTAAAGACAAAATTTCTATGAAATTTTCTTTAAAGACAAAATTTCTCTGAAATTTCCCCTAAACACATAATTTCTATGAAATTTTCTCTAAAGCAAAATTTCTATGAAATTTTGTCTAAAGAAAAAAATTCTATAAAATTTTCCTTCAAAACAGAATATCTATAAATTTTTCTCTAAAAACAAAAATTCTATGAAATTTTCCCTGAAGACAAAATTTCTATGAAATTTTCTCCAAAGACAAAATTTCTATGAAATTTTCTCTAACGATAAAATTTCTATGAAATTTTCTGTAAAGAAAAAATTTCTATAAAATTTTCTCTCAAGACAATATTTCTATAAAATTTTCTCTAAATAAAAAATTTCTATTAAATTTTCTCTAAAAAAAAAATTTCTACAAAATGTTCTCTCTAAACAAAATTTCTATATAATTTCCTCTACAGACAAAATTTCTATGAAATTGTCTCTAAAGACAAAATTTCTATGAAATTTTTTCTAAAGGGAAAATTTTAATGACATTTTCTATAAAGCCAAAATTTCTTTGAAATTTTCTCTAAAGCCAATATTTGTATGAAATTTTCTCTCAAAACAGAATTTCTATAAAATTTTCTCTAAAGACCAAATTTCTATGAAATTTTCTCTAAAGACACAATTTGTATGAAATTTTCTCTAAAGACAAAATTTCTATGAAATTTTCTCTAAAGACAAAATTTCTCTGAAATTTCCTCTAAACACATAATTTCTATGAAATTTTCTCAAAACACAAAATTTATATGAAATTTTGTCAAAACACAAAATTTCTATGAAATTTTCTCAAAAGACAAAATTTCTATGAAATTTTCTCTAAAGATAAAATTTCAATGAACTTTTCTCTAAAAACAAAATTTCTATGAAATTTTCTCCAAAGAAAAAATTTCTACAAAATTTTCTCTCAATACAAAATGTCTATATAATTTTCTCTAAAGACAAAATTTCTATGAAATTATCTCTAAAGACAAAATTTCTATGAAATTGTTTCTACAGGCAAAATTTTAATGACATTTTCTATAAAACCAAAATTTCTATGAAATTTCCTCTAAAGACAAAATTTTTCTGAAATTTCCTCTAAACACAACATTTCTATGAAATTTTCTCTCAAAACAGAATTTATATAAAATTTTCTCGAAAAACAAAATTTATATGAAATTTTCCCTGAAGACAAAATTTCTATGAAATTTTTTCTAAAGAAAAAAATTCTATAAAATGTTCTCTCAAAACAGAATTTTTATAAAATTTTCTCTAAAAACAAAATTTCTATGAAATTATCTCTAACGACAAAATTTCTATGAAATTTTTTCTACAGCAAAATTTTAATGACATTTTCTATAAAGCCAAAATTTCTATGAAATTTCCTCTAAGGAAAAAATTTCTCTGAAATTTCCTCAAAAGACAAAATTTCTCTGAAATTTCCTCAAAAGACAAAATTTCTCTGAAATTTCCTCAAAAGACAAAATTTCTATGAAATTTTCTCTAAAGATAAAATTTCTATGAAATTTTCTCTCAAGACAAAATTTCTATAAAATTTTCTCTCAAGACAAAATTTCTATAAAATTTTCTCTAAAAACAAAATTACTATGAAATTTCCTCTAAAGACAAAATTTTTATGAAATTTTCTCCAAAGAAAAAGTTTCTACAAAATTTTCTCTCAAAACAAAATTTCTATATAATTTTCTCTAAAGACAAAATTTCTATAAAATTGTCGCTAAAGACAAAATTTCTATGAAGTTTTCTCTAAAGACAAAATTTCTATGTAATTCTTTCTAAAGGCAAAATTTTAATGACATTCTCTATAAAGCAAAAATTTCTATGAAATTTTCTCTAAAGCCAACATTTGTATGAAATTTCCTCTAAGGACAAAATTTCTCTGAAATTTCCTCAAAAGACAAAATTTCTCTGAAGTTTCCTCAAAAGACAAAATTTCTATGAAATTTTCTCTAAAGACAAAATTTCTATGAAATTTTCTCTAAAGACAAAATTTCTATGAAATTTTCTCTAAAAAAAAAAACATTTGTATGAAATTTCCTCTAAGGACAAGATTTCTCTGAAATTTCCTCTAAGGACAAGATTTTTCTGAAATTTGCTCAAAAGACAAAATTTCTATGAAATTTTCCATAAAGACAAAATTTCTATAAAAGTTTCTCTCAAAACAAAATTTCTATGAAATTTTCTCTAAAGATAAATTTTCTATGAAATTTTCTTTGAAGGCACAAAATGAATTAAGTTGTGCTATGTTCCCACTGAGGCATTTTCCTCATTCGTTTTTCCAAAAGATTTAACCGTTCACACCGAGTTGAGATGTTCTAGTTTGATAGTTGCCATGGAAATTTAATCTACATTCACATAGACGCACCGTTTGTTCAAATAAATACCGCGATCGCAAAGGAAGAAAATTTTTTAAGTTATGTTCACATCCCAAAGCCTTTCTTTATTCGTTTTTTCCATGAAATTTTATTTCAATAATTTGACATATATTTTGAAAGAGTATGTTCAGTCAGAGCATATTCCAAATTAGGGGCATTTATATTATAAAATTGACGTGTTTTTGAGGAAAATTTGTATTTTGTACTTGATTTCCCA
>NW_027445751.1:0-25000 GCF_050003625.1 Haematobia irritans
CGTCCTAGAGCGAAAAGGACTTTAATTCGTGACCACCCCCAAAAAATTGAAAAATCCACCCAAAACCTAAAAAAATTGAAGTTTTTATATGAAAAACTTCTTTTGCCCATATCTCCTTAAATATGCGTCCTAGAGCGAAAAGGACTTTAATTCGTGACCACCCCCAAAAAATTTAAAAATCCACCCAAAACCTAAAAAAATTGAAATTTTTATATGAAAAACTTCTTTTGCCCATATCTCCTTAAATATGCGTCCTAGAGCGAAAAGGACTTTAATTCGTGACCACCCTCAAACAATTGAAAAATCCACCCAAAACCTAAAAAAATTTAAATTTTTTATATGAAAAATTTCTTTTGCCCATATCTCCTTATATATGCGTCCTAGAGCGAAAAGGACCACCCCCAAAAAAATTGAAAAATCCACCCAAAACCTAAAAAAATTGAAATTTTTATATGAAAACCTTCTTTTGCCCATATCTCCTTAAATATGCGTCCTAGAGCGAAAAGGACTTTAATTCGTGACCACCCCCAAAAAATTTAAAAATCCACCCAAAACCTAAAAAAATTGAAATTTTTATATGAAAACCTTCTTTTGCCCATATCTCCTTAAATATGCGTCCTAGAGTGAAAAGGACTTTAATTCGTGACCACCCTCAAACAATTGAAAAATCCACCCAAAACCTAAAAAAAATTGAAATTTTTATATGAAAAACTTCTTTTGCCCATATCTCCTTAAATATGCGTCCTAGAGCGAAAAGGACTTTAATTCGTGACCACCCCCAAAAAATTGAAAAATACACCCAAAACCTAAAAAAATTGAAATTTTTATATGAAAAACTTCTTTTGCCCATATCTCCTAAACTAAGCGTCCTAGAGCGAAAAGGACTATAATTCGTGACCACCCCAAAAAATTGAAAAATCCACCCAAAACCTAAAAAAATTTAAGTTTTTATATGAAAAACTTCTTTTGCCCATATCTCCTTAAATATGCGTCTTAGAGCGAAAAGGACTTTAATTCGTGACCACCACAAAAAATTGCAAAATCCACCCAAAACCTAAAAAAATTGAAATTTTTATATGAAAAACTTCTTTTGCCCATATCTCCTTAAATATGCGTCCTAGAGCGAAAAGGACTTTAATTCGTGACCACCCCCAAAAAATTGAAAAATCCACCCAAAACCTAAAAAATTTGAAATTTTTATATGAAAAACTTCTTTTGCCCATATCTCCTTAAATATGCGTCCTAGAGCGAAAAGGACTTTAATTCGTGACCACCCCAAAAAATTTAAAAATCCACCCAAAACCTAAAAAAATTGAAGTTTTTATATGAAAAACTTCTTTTGCCCATATCTCCTTAAATATGCGTCCTAGAGCGAAAAGGACTTTAATTCGTGACCACCCCAAAAAATTGAAAAATCCACCCAAAACCTAAAAAAATTGAAATTTTTATATGAAAAACTTCTTTTGCCCATATCTCCTTAAATATGCGTCCTAGAGCGAAAAGGACTTTAATTCGTGACCACCCCCAAAAAATTGAAAAATCCACCCAAAACCTAAAAAAAATTGAAGTTTTTATATGAAAAACTTCTTTTGCCCATATCTCCTTAAATATGCGTCCTAGAGCGAAAAGGACTTTAATTCGTGACCACCCCCAAAAAATTGAAAAATCCACCCAAAACCTAAAAAAATTGAAATTTTTATATGAAAAACTTCTTTTGCCCATATCTCCTTAAATATGCGTCCTAGAGCGAAAAGGACTTTAATTCGTGACCACCCTCAAACAATTGAAAAATCCACCCAAAACCTAAAAAAATTTAAATTTTTTATATGAAAAATTTCTTTTGCCCATATCTCCTTATATATGCGTCCTAGAGCGAAAAGAACCACCCCCAAAAAATTGAAAAATCCACCCAAAACCTAAAAAAATTGAAATTTTTATATGAAAAACTTCTTTTGCCCATATCTCCTTAAATATGCGTCCTAGAGCGAAAAGGACTTTAATTCGTGACCACCCCCAAAAAATTGAAAAATCCACCCAAACCCTAAAAAAATTTAAATTTTTATATGAAAACCTTCTTTTGCCCATATCTCCTTAAATATGCGTCCTAGAGCGAAAAGGACTTTAATTCGTGACCACCCCCAAAAAATTGAAAAATCCACCAAAACCTAAAAAAATTGAAATTTTTATATGAAAACTTCTTTTGCCCATATCTCCTAAACTAAGCGTCTTGAGCGAAAAGGACTATAATTCGTGACCACCCCAAAAAATTGAAAAATCCACCCAAAACCTAAAAAAATTGAAATTTTTATATGAAAACCTTCTTTTGCCCATATCTCCTTAAATATGCGTCCTAGAGCGAAAAGGACTTTAATTCGTGACCACCCCCAAAAAATTGAAAAATCCACCCAAAACCTAAAAAAATTGAAGTTTTTATATGAAAAACTTCTTTTGCCCATATCTCCTTAAATATGCGTCTTAGAGCGAAAAGGACTTTAATTCGTGACCACCCCAAAAAATTGAAAAATCCACCCAAAACCTAAAAGAATTGAAATTTTTATATGAAAAACATCTTTTGCCCATATCTCCTTAAATATGCGTCCTAGAGCGAAAAGGACTTTAATTCGTGACCACCCCAAAAAATTGAAAAATCCACCCAAAACCTAAAAAAATTGAAATTTTTATATGAAAAACTTCTTTTGCCCATATCTCCTTAAATATGCGTCCTAGAGCGAAAAGGACTTTAATTCGTGACCACCCCCAAAAAATTGAAAAATCCACCCAAAACCTAAAAAAAATTGAAGTTTTTATATGAAAAACTTCTTTTGCCCATATCTCCTTAAATATGCGTCCTAGAGCGAAAAGGACTTTAATTCGTGACCACCCCCAAAAAATTGAAAAATCCACCCAAAACCTAAAAAAATTGAAATTTTTATATGAAAAACTTCTTTTGCCCATATCTCCTTAAATATGCGCCCTAGAGCGAAAAGGACTTTAATTCGTGACCACCCTCAAACAATTGAAAAATCCACCCAAAACCTAAAAAAATTTAAATTTTTTATATGAAAAATTTCTTTTGCCCATATCTCCTTATATATGCGTCCTAGAGCGAAAAGGACTTTAATTCGTGACCACCCCAAAAAATTGAAAAATCCACCCAAAACCTAAAAAAATTGAAATTTTTATATGAAAAACTTCTTTTGCCCATATCTCCTTAAATATGCGTCCTAGAGCGAAAAGGACTTTAATTCGTGACCACCCCAAAAAATTGAAAAATCCACCCAAAACCTAAAAAAATTGAAATTTTTATATGAAAAACTTCTTTTGCCCATATCTCCTTAAATATGCGTCCTAGAGCGAAAAGGACTTTAATTCGTGACCACCCCCAAAAAATTGAAAAATCCACCCAAAACCTAAAAAAATTGAAATTTTTATATGAAAAACTTCTTTTGCCCATATCTCCTAAACTAAGCGTCCTAGAGCGAAAAGGACTATAATTCGTGACCACCCCAAAAAATTGAAAAATCCACCCAAAACCTAAAAAAATTGAAGTTTTTATATGAAAAACTTCTTTTGCCCATATCTCCTTAAATATACGTCTTAGAGCGAAAAGGACTTTAATTCGTGACCACCCCAAAAAATTGCAAAATCCACCCAAAACCTAAAAAAATTTAAATTTTTATATGAAAAACTTCTTTTGCCCATATCTCCTTAAATATGCGTCCTAGAGCGAAAAGGACTTTAATTCGTGACCACCCCCAAAAAATTGAAAAATCCACCCAAAACCTAAAAAAATTGAAGTTTTTATATGAAAAACTTCTTTTGCCCATATCTCCTTAAATATGCGTCTTAGAGCGAAAAGGACTTTAATTCGTGACCACCCCAAAAAATTGAAAAATCCACCCAAAACCTAAAAGAATTGAAATTTTTATATGAAAAACTTCTTTTGCCAATATCTCCTTAAATATGCGTCCTAGAGCGAAAAGGACTTTAATTCGTGACCACCCCAAAAAATTGAAAAATCCACCCAAAACCTAAAAAAATTTAAATTTTTATATGAAAAACTTCTTTTGCCCATATCTCCTTAAATATGCGTCCTAGAGCGAAAAGGACTTTAATTCGTGACCACCCCCAAAAAATTGAAAAATCCACCCAAAACCTAAAAAAATTGAAATTTTTATATGAAAAACTTCTTTTGCCCATATCTCCTAAACTAAGCGGCCTAGAGCGAAAAGGACTATAATTCGTGACCACCCCAAAAAATTGAAAAATCCACCCAAAACCTAAAAAAATTGAAGTTTTTATATGAAAAACTTCTTTTGCCCATATCTCCTTAAATATGCGTCCTAGAGCGAAAAGGACTTTAATTCGTGACCACCCCAAAAAATTGAAAAATCCACCCAAAACCTAAAAAAATTGAAATTTTTATATGAAAACCTTCTTTTGCCCATATCTCCTTAAATATGCGTCCTAGAGCGAAAAGGACTTTAATTCGTGACCACCCCCAAAAAATTGAAAAATCCACCCAAAACCTAAAAAAATTGAAATTTTTATATGAAAAACTTCTTTTGCCCATATCTCCTTAAATATGCGTCCTAGAGCGAAAAGGACTTTAATTCGTGACCACCCCCAAAAAATTGAAAAATCCACCCAAAACCTAAAAAAATTGAAATTTTTATATGGAAAACTTCTTTTGCCCATATCTCCTTAAATATGCGTCCTAGAGCGAAAAGGACTTTAATTCGTGACCACCCCCAAAAAGTTGAAAAATCCACCCAAAACCTAAAAAAATTGAAATTTTTATATGAAAACCTTCTTTTGCCCATATCTCCTTAAATATGCGTCCTAGAGCGAAAAGGACTTTAATTCGTGACCACCCCAAATTATTGAAAAATCCACCCAAAACCTAAAAAAAATTGAAATTTTTATATGAAAAACTTCTTTTGCCCATATCTCCTAAACTAAGCGTCGTAGAGCGAAAAGGACTTTAATTCGTGACCACCCCAAAAAATTGAAAAATCCACCCAAAACCTAAAAAAATTGAAATTTTTTATATGAAAAATTTCTTTTGCCCATATCTCCTTAAATATGCGTCCTAGAGCGAAAAGGACTTTAATTCGTGACCACCCCCAAAAAATTGAAAAATCCACCCAAAACCTAAAAAAATTTAAACTTTTATATGGAAAACTTCTTTTGCCCATATCTCCTTAAATATGCGTCCTAGAGCGAAAAGGACTTTAATTCGTTACCACCCCCAAAAAATTGAAAAATCCACCCAAAACCTAAAAAAATTGAAATTTTTATATGAAAACCTTCTTTTGCCCATATCTCCTTAAATATGCGTCCTAGAGCGAAAAGGACTTTAATTCGTGACCACCCCCAAACAATTGAAAAATCCACCCAAAACCTAAAAAAAATTGAAATTTTTATATGAAAAACTTCTTTTGCCCATATCTCCTTAAATATGCGTCCTAGAGCGAAAAGGACTTTAATTCGTGACCACCCCCAAAATATTGAAAAATCCACCCAAAACCTAAAAAAATTGAAATTTTTATATGAAAAACTTCTTTTGCCCATATCTCCTAAACTAAGCGTCCTAGAGCGAAAAGGACTATAATTCGTGACCACCCCAAAAAATTGAAAAATCCACCCAAAACCTAAAAAAATTGAGATTTTTATATGAAAAACTTCTTTTGTCCATATCTCCTAAACTAAGCGTCCTAGAGCGAAAAGGACTATAATTCGTGACCACCCCAAAAATTTGAAAAATCCACCCAAAACCTAAAAAAATTGAAGTTTTTATATGAAAAACTTCTTTTGCCCATATCTCCTTAAATATGCGTCCTAGAGCGAAAAGGACTTTAATTCGTGACCACCCCAAAAAATTGCAAAATCCACCCAAAACCTAAAAAAATTGAAATTTTTATATGAAAAACTTCTTTAGCCCATATCTCCTTAAATATGCGTCCTAGAGCGAAAAGGACTTTAATTCGTGACCACCCCCAAAAAATTGAAAAATCCACCCAAAACCTAAAAAATTTGAAATTTTTATATGAAAAACTTCTTTTGCCCATATCTCCTTTAATATGCGTCCTAGAGCGAAAAGGACTTTAATTCGTGACCACCCCAAAAAATTGAAAAATCCACCCAAAACCTAAAAAAATTGAAGTTTTTATATGAAAAACTTCTTTTGCCCATATCTCCTTAAATATGCGTCCTAGAGCGAAAAGGACTTTAATTCGTGACCACCCCAAAAAATTGAAAAATCCACCCAAAACCTAAAAAAAATTGAAATTTTTATATGAAAAACTTCTTTTGCCCATATCTCCTTAAATATGCGTCCTAGAGCGAAAAGGACTTTAATTCGTGACCACCCCCAAAAAATTGAAAAATCCACCCAAAACCTAAAAAAATTGAAATTTTTATATGAAAAACTTCTTTTGCCCATATCTCCTAAACTAAGCGTCCTAGAGCGAAAAGGACTATAATTCGTGACCACCCCAAAAAATTGAAAAATCCACCCAAAACCTAAAAAAATTGAGATTTTTATATGAAAAACTTCTTTTGTCCATATCTCCTAAACTAAGCGTCCTAGAGCGAAAAGGACTATAATTCGTGACCACCCCAAAAAATTGAAAAATCCACCCAAAACCTAAAAAAATTGAAGTTTTTATATGAAAAACTTCTTTTGCCCATATCTCCTTAAATATGCGTCCTAGAGCGAAAAGGACTTTAATTCGTGACCACCCCAAAAAATTGAAAAATCCACCCAAAACCTAAACAAATTGAAATTTTTATATGAAAAACTTCTTTTGCCCATATCTCCTTAAATATGCGTCCTAGAGCGAAAAGGACTTTAATTCGTGACCACCCCCAAAAAATTGAAAAATCCACCCAAAACCTAAAAAAATTGAAGTTTTTATATGAAAAACTTCTTTTGCCCATATCTCCTTAAATATGCGTCCTAGAGCGAAAAGGACTTTAATTCGTGACCACCCCCAAAAAATTGAAAAATCCACCCAAAACCTAAAAAAATTGAAATTTTTATATAAAAAACTTCTTTTGCCCATATCTCCTTAAATATGCGTCCTAGAGCGAAAAGGACTTTAATTCGTGACCACCCCCAAAAAATTGAAAAATCCACCCAAAACCTAAAAAATTTGAAATTTTTATATGAAAAACTTCTTTTGCCCATATCTCCTTTAATATGCGTCCTAGAGCGAAAAGGACTTTAATTCGTGACCACCCCAAAAAATTGAAAAATCCACCCAAAACCTAAAAAAATTGAAGTTTTTATATGAAAAACTTCTTTTGCCCATATCTCCTTAAATATGCGTCCTAGAGCGAAAAGGACTTTAATTCGTGACCACCCCAAAAAATTGAAAAATCCACCCAAAACCTAAAAAAAATTGAAATTTTTATATGAAAAACTTCTTTTGCCCATATCTCCTTAAATATGCGTCCTAGAGCGAAAAGGACTTTAATTCGTGACCACCCCCAAAATATTGAAAAATCCACCCAAAACCTAAAAAAATTGAAATTTTTATATGAAAAACTTCTTTTGCCCATATCTCCTAAACTAAGCGTCCTAGAGCGAAAAGGACTATAATTCGTGACCACCCCAAAAAATTGAAAAATCCACCCAAAACCTAAAAAAATTGAGATTTTTATATGAAAAACTTCTTTTGTCCATATCTCCTAAACTAAGCGTCCTAGAGCGAAAAGGACTATAATTCGTGACCACCCCAAAAAATTGAAAAATCCACCCAAAACCTAAAAAAATTGAAGTTTTTATATGAAAAACTTCTTTTGCCCATATCTCCTTAAATATGCGTCCTAGAGCGAAAAGGACTTTAATTCGTGACCACCCCAAAAAATTGAAAAATCCACCCAAAACCTAAACAAATTGAAATTTTTATATGAAAAACTTCTTTTGCCCATATCTCCTTAAATATGCGTCCTAGAGCGAAAAGGACTTTAATTCGTGACCACCCCCAAAAAATTGAAAAATCCACCCAAAACCTAAAAAAATTGAAGTTTTTATATGAAAAACTTCTTTTGCCCATATCTCCTTAAATATGCGTCCTAGAGCGAAAAGGACTTTAATTCGTGACCACCCCCAAAAAATTGAAAAATCCACCCAAAACCTAAAAAAATTGAAATTTTTATATAAAAAACTTCTTTTGCCCATATCTCCTTAAATATGCGTCCTAGAGCGAAAAGGACTTTAATTCGTGACCACCCTCAAACAATTGAAAAATCCACCCAAAACCTAAAAAAATTTAAATTTTTTATATGAAAAATTTCTTTTGCCCATATCTCCTTATATATGCGTCCTAGAGCGAAAAGGACCACCCCCAAAAAATTGAAAAATCCACCCAAAACCTAAAAAAATTGAAATTTTTATATGAAAACCTTCTTTTGCCCATATCTCCTTAAATATGCGTCCTAGAGCGAAAAGGACTTTAATTCGTACCACCCCCAAAAAATTGAAAAATCCACCCAAAACCTAAAAAAATTGAAATTTTTATATGAAAACCTTCTTTTGCCCATATCTCCTTAAATATGCGTCCTAGAGTGAAAAGGACTTTAATTCGTGACCACCCTCAAACAATTGAAAAATCCACCCAAAACCTAAAAAAAATTGAAATTTTTATATGAAAAACTTCTTTTGCCCATATCTCCTTAAATATGCGTCCTAGAGCGAAAAGGACTTTAATTCGTGACCACCCCCAAAAAAATTGAAAAATACACCCAAAACCTAAAAAAATTGAAATTTTTATATGAAAAACTTCTTTTGCCCATATCTCCTAAACTAAGCGTCCTAGAGCGAAAAGGACTATAATTCGTGACCACCCCAAAAAATTGAAAAATCCACCCAAAACCTAAAAAAAAATAAGTTTTTATATGAAAAACTTCTTTTGCCCATATCTCCTTAAATATGCGTCTTAGAGCGAAAAGGACTTTAATTCGTGACCACCCCAAAAAATTGAAAAATCCACCCAAAACCTAAAAAAATTGAAATTTTTATATGAAAAACTTCTTTTGCCCATATCTCCTTAAATATGCGTCCTAGAGCGAAAAGGACTTTAATTCGTGACCACCCCCAAAAAATTGAAAAATCCACCCAAAACCTAAAAAATTTGAAATTTTTATATGAAAAACTTCTTTTGCCCATATCTCCTTAAATATGCGTCCTAGAGCGAAAAGGACTTTAATTCGTGACCACCCCAAAAAATTGAAAAATCCACCCAAAACCTAAAAAAATTGAAGTTTTTATATGAAAAACTTCTTTTGCCCATATCTCCTTAAATATGCGTCCTAGAGCGAAAAGGACTTTAATTCGTGACCACCCCAAAAAATTGAAAAATCCACCCAAAACCTAAAAAAATTGAAATTTTTATATGAAAAACTTCTTTTGCCCATATCTCCTTAAATATGCGTCCTAGAGCGAAAAGGACTTTAATTCGTGACCACCCCCAAAAAATTGAAAAACCCACCCAAAACCTAAAAAAATTGAAGTTTTTATATGAAAAACTTCTTTTGCCCATATCTCCTTAAATATGCGTCCTAGAGCGAAAAGGACTTTAATTCGTGACCACCCCCAAAAAATTGAAAAATCCACCCAAAACCTAAAAAAATTGAAATTTTTATATGAAAAACTTCTTTTGCCCATATCTCCTTAAATATGCGTCCTAGAGCGAAAAGGACTTTAATTCGTGACCACCCTCAAACAATTGAAAAATCCATCCAAAACCTAAAAAAATTTAAATTTTTTATATGAAAAATTTCTTTTGCCCATATCTCCTTATATATGCGTCCTAGAGCGAAAAGGACCACCCCCAAAAAATTGAAAAATCCACCCAAAACCTAAAAAAATTGAAATTTTTATATGAAAACCTTCTTTTGCCCATATCTCCTTAAATATGCGTCCTAGAGCGAAAAGGACTTTAATTCGTGACCACCCCAAAAAATTGAAAAATCCACCCAAAACCTAAAAAAATTGAAGTTTTTATATGAAAAACTTCTTTTGCCCATATCTCCTTAAATATGCGTCCTAGAGCGAAAAGGACTTTAATTCGTGACCACCCCAAAAAATTGAAAAATCCACCCAAAACCTAAAAAAATTGAAAGTTTTATATGAAAAACTTCTTTTGCCCATATCTCCTTAAATATGCGTCCTAGAGCGAAAAGGACTTTAATTCGTGACCACCCCCAAAAAATTGAAAAATCCACCCAAAACCTAAAAAAATTGAAGTTTTTATATGAAAAACTTCTTTTGCCCATATCTCCTTAAATATGCGCCCTAGAGCGAAAAGGACTTTAATTCGTGACTACCCCAAAAAATTGAAAAATCCACCCAAAACCTAAAAGAATTGAAATTTTTATATGAAAAACTTCTTTTGCCCATATCTCCTTAAATATGCGTCCTAGAGCGAAAAGGACTTTAATTCGTGACCACCCCAAAAAATTGAAAAATCCACCCAAAACCTAAAAAAATTGAAATTTTTATATGAAAAACTTCTTTTGCCCATATCTCCTTAAATATGCGTCCTAGAGCGAAAAGGACTTTAATTCGTGACCACCCCCAAAAAATTGAAAAATCCACCAAAAACCTAAAAAAATTGAAATTTTTATATGAAAAACTTCTTTTGCCCATATCTCCTAAACTAAGCGTCCTAGAGCGAAAAGGACTATAATTCGTGACCACCCCAAAAAATTGAAAAATCCACCCAAAACCTAAAAAAATTGAAGTTTTTATATGAAAAACTTCTTTTGCCCATATCTCCTTAAATATGCGTCCTAGAGCGAAAAGGACTTTAATTCGTGACCACCCCAAAAAATTGAAAAATCCACCCAAAACCTAAAAAAATTGAAATTTTTATATGAAAAACTTCTTTTGCCCATATCTCCTTAAATATGCGTCCTAGAGCGTAAAGGACTTTAATTCGTGACTACCCCAAAAAATTGAAAAATCCACCCAAAACCTAAAAGAATTGAAATTTTTATATGAAAAACTTCTTTTGCCCATATCTCCTTAAATATGCGTCCTAGAGCGAAAAGGACTTTAATTCGTGACCACCCCAAAAAATTGAAAAATCCACCCAAAACCTAAAAAAATTGAAATTTTTATATGAAAAACTTCTTTTGCCCATATCTCCTTAAATATGCGTCCTAGAGCGAAAAGGACTTTAATTCGTGACCACCCCCAAAAAATTGAAAAATCCACCCAAAACCTAAAAAAATTGAAATTTTTATATGAAAAACTTCTTTTGCCCATATCTCCTAAACTAAGCGTCCTAGAGCGAAAAGGACTATAATTCGTGACCACCCCAAAAAATTGAAAAATCCACCCAAAACCTAAAAAAATTGAAATTTTTATATGAAAAACTTCTTTTGCCCATATCTCCTTAAATATGCGTCCTAGAGCGAAAAGGACTTTAATTCGTGAACACCCCCAAAAAATTGAAAAATCCACCCAAAACCTAAAAAAATTGAAATTTTTATATGAAAAACTTCTTTTGCCCATATCTCCTAAACTAAGCGTCCTAGAGCGAAAAGGACTATAATTCGTGACCACCCCAAAAAATTGAAAAATCCACCCAAAACCTAAAAAAATTGAAGTTTTTATATGAAAAACTTCTTTTGCCCATATCTCCTTAAATATGCGTCCTAGAGCGAAAAGGACTTTAATTCGTGACCACCCCAAAAAATTGAAAAATCCACCCAAAACCTAAAAAAATTGAAATTTTTATATGAAAAACTTCTTTTGCCCATATCTCCTTAAATATGCGTCCTAGAGCGAAAAGGACTTTAATTCGTGACCACCCCAAAAAATTGAAAAATCCACCCAAAACCTAAAAAAATTGAAATTTTTATATGAAAACCTTCTTTTGCCCATATCTCCTTAAATATGCGTCCTAGAGCGAAAAGGACTTTAATTCGTGACCACCCCAAAAAATTGAAAAATCCACCCAAAACCTAAAAAATTTAAAATTTTTATATGAAAAACTTCTTTTGCCCATATCTCCTTAAATATGCGTCCTAGAGCGAAAAGGACTTTAATTCGTGACCACCCCAAAAAATTGAAAAATCCACCCAAAACCTAAAAAAATTGAAATTTTTATATGAAAAACTTCTTTTGCCCATATCTCCTTAAATATGCGTCCTAGAGCGAAAAGGACTTTAATTCGTGACCACCCCAAAAAATTGAAAAATCCACCCAAAACCTAAAAAAATTGAAATTTTTATATGAAAACCTTCTTTTGCCCATATCTCCTTAAATATGCGTCCTAGAGCGAAAAGGACTTTAATTCGTGACCACCCCCAAAAAATTGAAAAATCCACCCAAAACCTAAAAAAATTGAAATTTTTATATGAAAAACTTCTTTTGCCCATATCTCCTTAAATATGCGTCCTAGAGCGAAAAGGACTTTAATTCGTGACCACCCCCAAAAAATTGAAAAATCCACCCAAAACCTAAAAAAATTGAAATTTTTATATGGAAAACTTTTTTTGCCCATATCTCCTTAAATATGCGTCCTAGAGCGAAAAGGACTTTAATTCGTGACCACCCCCAAAAAGTTGAAAAATCCACCCAAAACCTAAAAAAATTGAAATTTTTATATGAAAAACATCTGTTGCCCATATCTCCTTAAATATGCGTCCTAGAGCGAAAAGGACTTTAATTCGTGACCACCCCAAATTATTGAAAAATCCACCCAAAACCTAAAAAAAATTGAAATTTTTATATGAAAACCTTCTTTTGCCCATATCTCCTTAAATATGCGTCCTAGAGCGAAAAGGACTTTAATTCGTGACCACCCCCAAAAAATTGAAAAATCCACCAAAAACCTAAAAAAATTGAAATTTTTTATATGAAAAATTTCTTTTGCCCATATCTCCTTAAATATGCGTCCTAGAGCGAAAAGGACTTTAATTCGTGACCACCCCCAAAAAATTGAAAAATCCACCCAAAACCTAAAAAAATTGAAACTTTTATATGAAAACCTTCTTTTGCCCATATCTCCTTAAATATGCGTCCTAGAGCGAAAAGGACTTTAATTCGTTACCACCCCCAAAAAATTGAAAAATCCACCAAAAACCTAAAAAAATTGAAATTTTTTATATGAAAAATTTCTTTTGCCCATATCTCCTTAAATATGCGTCCTAGAGCGAAAAGGACTTTAATTCGTGACCACCCCAAAAAATTGAAAAATCCACCAAAAACCTAAAAAAATTGAAATTTTTTATATGAAAAATTTCTTTTGCCCATATCTCCTTAAATATGCGTCCTAGAGCGAAAAGGACTTTAATTCGTGACCACCCCCAAAAAATTGAAAAATCCACCCAAAACCTAAAAAAATTGAAACTTTTATATGAAAACCTTCTTTTGCCCATATCTCCTTAAATATGCGTCCTAGAGCGAAAAGGACTTTAATTCGTTACCACCCCCAAAAAATTGAAAAATCCACCCAAAACCTAAAAAAATTGAAATTTTTATATGAAAAACTTCTTTTGCCCATATCTCCTAAACTAAGCGTCCTAGAGCGAAAAGGACTATAATTCGTGACCACCCCAAAAAATTGAAAAATCCACCCAAAACCTAAAAAAATTGAGATTTTTATATGAAAAACTTCTTTTGTCCATATCTCCTAAACTAATTATAGTCCTTTTCGCTCTAGGACCGAAAAGGACTATAATTCGTGACCACCCCAAAAAATTGAAAAATCCACCCAAAACCTAAAAAAATTGAAGTTTTTATATGAAAAACTTCTTTTGCCCATATCTTCTTAAATATGCGTCCTAGAGCGAAAAGGACTTTAATTCGTGACCACCCTAAAATTTGTTAGGTTTTGGGTGGATTTTTCAATTTTTTGAGGGTGGTTACGAATTATAGTCCTTTTCGCTCTAGGACGCATATTTAAGGAGATTTTCAATTCTTTTAGGTTTTGAGTGGATTTTTCAACTTTTTGGGGGTAGTCACGAATTAAAGTCCTTTTCGCTCTAGGACGCATATTTAAGGAGATATGGGCAAAAGAAGTTGTTCATATAAAAATTTCAATTTTTTTAGGTTTTGGGTGGATTTTTCAATTTTTTGAGGGTGGTCACGAATTAAAGTCCTTTTAGCGCTATGACGCATATTTAAGGAGATATGGGCAAAAGAAGTTTTTCATATAAAAATTTCAATTTTTTTAGGTTTTGGGTGGATTTTTCAATTTTTTGGAGGTGGTCACGAATTAAAGTCCTTTTCGTCCTAGGACGCTTAGTTTAGGAGAAGTTTTTCATATAAAAATTTAAATTTTTTTTTACGTTTTGGGTGGATTTTTCAACTTTTTGGGGGTGGTCACGAATTAGAGTCCTTTTCGCTCTAGGACGCATATTTAAGGAGATATGGGCAAAAGAAGTTTTTCATATAACAATTTCATTTTTTTTTCGGTTTTGGGTGGATTTTTCAACTTTTTGAGGGTGGTCACGAATTAAAGTCCTTTTCGCTTTAGGACGCATATTTAAGGAGATATGGGCAAAAGAAGTTTTTCATATAAAAATTTCAATTTTTTTAGGTTTTGGGTGGATTTTCAATTTTTTGGGGGTGATCACGAATTAAAATCCTTTTCGCTCTAGGACGCATATTTAAGGAGATATGGGCAAAAGAAGTTTTTCATATAAAAATTTCGATTTATTTAGGTTTTGGGTGGATTTTTCAATTTTTTGAGAATGGTCACGAATTAAAGTCATTTTCGCTCTAGGACGCATATTTAAGGAGATATGGGCAAAAGAAGTTTTTCATATAAAAATTTCAATTTTTTTAGGTTTTGGGTGGATTTTTCAATTTTTTGGGGGTGGTCACGAATTAAAGTCCTTTTCGCTCTAGGACGCATATTTAAGGAGATATGGACAAAAGAAGTTTTTCATATAAAAATTTCGATTTTTTTAGGTTTTGGGTGGATTTTTCAATTTTTTGAGAATGGTCACGAATTAAAGTCATTTTCGTTCTAGGACGCATATTTAAGGCAATATGGGCAAAAGAAGTTTTTCATATAAAAATTTCAATTTTTTTAGGTTTTGGGTGGATTTTTCAATTTTTTGGGGGTGGTCACGAATTAAAGTCCTTTTCGCTCTAGGACGCATATTTAAGGAGATATGGGCAAAAGAAGTTTTTCATATAAAAATTTCGATTTTTTTAGGTTTTGGGTGGATTTTTCAATTTTTTGAGAATGGTCACGAATTAAAGTCATTTTCGCTCTAGGACGCATATTTAAGGCGATATGGGCAAAAGAAGTTTTTCATATAAAAATTTCAATTTTTTTAGGTTTTGGGTGGATTTTTCAATTTTTTGGGGGTGGTCACGAATTAAAGTCCTTTTCGCTCTAGGACGCACATTTAAGGAGATATGGGAAAAAGAAAAATATAAAAATTTCAATTTTTTTAGGTTTTGGGTGGATTTTTCAATTTTTTGAGGGTGGTCACAAATTAAAGTCCTTTTCGCTCTAGGACGCATATTTAAGGAGATATGGGCAAAAGAAGGTTTTCATATAAAAATTTCAAGTTTTTTAGGTTTTGGGTGGATTTAAATTAAAGTCCTTTTCGCTCTAGGACGCTTAGTTTAGGAGATATGGGCAAAAGAAGTTTTTCATATAAAAATTTCAATTTCTTTTTGGTTTTTTGGGTCGATTCTTCAATTTTTTGGGGGTGGTCACGAATTAAAGTCCTTTTCGCTCTAGGACGCATATTTAAGGAGATATGGGCAAAAGAAGTTTTTCATATAAAAATTTCAATTTTTTTAGGTTTTGGGTGGATTTTTTAATTTTTTGGGGGTGGTCACGAATTAAAGTCTTTTTCGCACTAGGACGCATATTTAAGGAGATATGGGCAAAAGAAGTTTTTCATATAAAAATTTCAATTTTTTTAGGTTTTGGGTGGATTTTCAATTTTTTGGGGGTGGTCACGAATTAAAGTCCTTTTCGCTCTAGGACGCTTAGTTTAGGAGATATGGGCAAAAGAAGTTTTTCATATAAAAATTTCAATTTCTTTTTGGTTTTTTTGGTCGATTCTTCAATTTTTTGGGGGTGGTCACGAATTAAAGTCCTTTTCGCTCTAGGACGCATATTTAAGAAGATATGGGCAAAAGAAGTTTTTCATATAAAAATTTCAATTTCTTTTTGGTTTTTTGGGTGGATTTTTAAATTTTTTGGGGGTCGTCATGAATTAAAGTCCTTTTCGCTCTAGGACGCTTAGTTTAGGAGATATGGGCAAAAGAAGATTTTCATATAAAAATTTCAATTTTTTTTAGGTTTTGGGTGGATTTTTCAATTTTTTGAGGGTGGTCACGAATTAAAGTCCTTTTCGCTCTAGGACGCATATTTAAGGAGATATGGGCAAAAGAAGTTTTTCATATAAAAATTTCAAATTTTTTAGGTTTTGAGTGGATTTTTTAATTTTTTGAGGGTGGTCACGAATTAAAGTCCTTTTCGCTCTAGGACGCATATTTAAGGAGATATGGGCAAAAGAAGTATTTCATATAAAAATTTCAATTTTTTTAGGTTTTGGGTGGATTTTCAATTTTTTGGGGGTGGTCACGAATTAAAATCCTTTTCGCTCTAGGACGCATATTTAAGGAGATATGGGCAAAAGAAGTTTTTCATATAAAAATTTCAATTTTTTTAGGTTTTGGGTGGATTTCCAATTTTTTGGGGGTGGTCACGAATTAAAATCCTTTTCGCTCTAGGACGCATATTTAAGGAGATATGGGCAAAAGAAGTTTTTCATATAAAAATTTCAATTTTTTTAGGTTTTGGGTGGATTTTTCAATTTTTTGGGGGTGGTCACGAATTAAAGTCCTTTTCGCTCTAGGACGCATATTTAAGGAGATATGGGCAAAAGAAGTTTTTCATATAAAAATTTCGATTTTTTTAGGTTTTGGGTGGATTTTTCAATTTTTTGAGAATGGTCACGAATTAAAGTCATTTTCGCTTTAGGACGCATATTTAAGGCGATATGGGCAAAAGAAGTTTTTCATATAAAAATTTCAAATTTTTTAGGTTTTGAGTGGATTTTTTAATTTTTTGGGGGTGGTCACGAATTAAAATCCTTTTCGCTCTAGGACGCATATTTAAGGAGATATGGGCAAAAGAAGATTTCATATAAAAATTTCAATTTTTTAGGTTTTGGGTGGATTTTCAATTTTTTGAGGGTGGTCACGAGTTAAAGTCCTTTTCGCTCTAGGACGCATATTTAAGGAGATATGGGCAAAAGAAGTTTTTCATATAAAAATTTCAATTTTTTTAGGTTTTGGGTGGATTTTCAATTTTTTGGGGGTGGTCACGAATTAAAATCCTTTTCGCTCTAGGACGCATATTTAAGGAGATATGGGCAAAAGAAGTTTTTCATATAAAAATTTAAATTTTTTTAGGTTTTGGGTGGATTTTTCAATTTTTTGGGGGTGGTCACGAATTAAAGTCCTTTTCGCTCTAGGACGCATATTTAAGGAGATATGGGCAAAAGAAGTTTTTCATATAAAAATTTCGATTTTTTTAGGTTTTGGGTGGATTTTTCAATTTTTTGAGAATGGTCACGAATTAAAGTCATTTTCGCTTTAGGACGCATATTTAAGGCGATATGGGCAAAAGAAGTTTTTCATATAAAAATTTCAATTTTTTTAGGTTTTGGGTGGATTTTTCAATTTTTTGGGGGTGGTCACGAATTAAAGTCCTTTTCGCTCTAGGACGCACATTTAAGGAGATATGGGCAAAAGAAGTTTTTCCTATAAAAATTTAAATTTTTTTAGGTTTTGGGTGGATTTTTAAATTTTTTGGGGGTGGTCACGAATTAAAGTCCTTTTCGCTCTAGGACGCATATTTAAGGAGATATGGGCAAAAGAAGTTTTTCAGTTAAAAATTTCAATTTTTTTTAGGTTTTGGGTGGATTTTTCAATTGTTTGAGGGTGGTCACGAATTAAAGTCCTTTTCGCTCTAGGACGCTTAGTTTAGGAGATATGGGCAAAAGAAGTTTTTCATATAAAAATTTCGATTTTTTTAGGTTTTGGGTGGATTTTTCACTTTTTTGAGAATGGTCACGAATTAAAGTCATTTTCGCTTTAGGACGCATATTTAAGGCGATATGGGCAAAAGAAGTTTTTCATATAAAAATTTCAATTTTTTTAGGTTTTGGGTGGATTTTTCAATTTTTTGGGGGTGGTCACGAATTAAAGTCCTTTTCGCTCTAGGACGCACATTTAAGGAGATATGGGCAAAAGAAGTTTTTCCTATAAAAATTTAAATTTTTTTAGGTTTTGGGTGGATTTTTAAATTTTTTGGGGGTGGTCACGAATTAAAGTCCTTTTCGCTCTAGGACGCATATTTAAGGAGATATGGGCAAAAGAAGTTTTTCAGTTAAAAATTTCAATTTTTTTTAGGTTTTGGGTGGATTTTTCAATTGTTTGAGGGTGGTCACGAATTAAAGTCCTTTTCGCTCTAGGACGCTTAGTTTAGGAGATATGGGCAAAAGAAGTTTTTCATATAAAAATTTCAATTTTTTTAGGTTTTGGGTGGATTTTTCAATTTTTTGGGGGTGGTCACGAATTAAAGTCCTTTTCGCTCTAGGACGCACATTTAAGGAGATATGGGAAAAAGAAAAATATAAAAATTTCAATTTTTTTAGGTTTTGGGTGGATTTTTCAATTTTTTGAGGGTGGTCACAAATTAAAGTCCTTTTCGCTCTAGGACGCATATTTAAGGAGATATGGGCAAAAGAAGGTTTTCATATAAAAATTTCAAGTTTTTTAGGTTTTGGGTGGATTTAAATTAAAGTCCTTTTCGCTCTAGGACGCTTAGTTTAGGAGATATGGGCAAAAGAAGTTTTTCATATAAAAATTTCAATTTCTTTTTGGTTTTTTGGGTCGATTCTTCAATTTTTTGGGGGTGGTCACGAATTAAAGTCCTTTTCGCTCTAGGACGCATATTTAAGGAGATATGGGCAAAAGAAGTTTTTCATATAAAAATTTCAATTTTTTTAGGTTTTGGGTGGATTTTTTAATTTTTTGGGGGTGGTCACGAATTAAAGTCTTTTTCGCACTAGGACGCATATTTAAGGAGATATGGGCAAAAGAAGTTTTTCATATAAAAATTTCAATTTTTTTAGGTTTTGGGTGGATTTTCAATTTTTTGGGGGTGGTCACGAATTAAAGTCCTTTTCGCTCTAGGACGCTTAGTTTAGGAGATATGGGCAAAAGAAGTTTTTCATATAAAAATTTCAATTTCTTTTTGGTTTTTTTGGTCGATTCTTCAATTTTTTGGGGGTGGTCACGAATTAAAGTCCTTTTCGCTCTAGGACGCATATTTAAGAAGATATGGGCAAAAGAAGTTTTTCATATAAAAATTTCAATTTCTGTTTGGTTTTTTGGGTGGATTTTTAAATTTTTTGGGGGTCGTCATGAATTAAAGTCCTTTTCGCTCTAGGACGCTTAGTTTAGGAGATATGGGCAAAAGAAGTTTTTCATATAAAAATTTCAATTTCTTTTTGGTTTTTTGGGTCGATTCTTCAATTTTTTGGGGGTGGTCACGAATTAAAGTCCTTTTCGCTCTAGGACGCATATTTAAGGAGATATGGGCAAAAGAAGTTTTTCATATAAAAATTTCAATTTTTTTTAGGTTTTGGGTGGATTTTTTAATTTTTTGGGGGTGGTCACGAATTAAAGTCTTTTTCGCACTAGGACGCATATTTAAGGAGATATGGGCAAAAGAAGTTTTTCGTATAAAAATTTCAATTTTTTTTAGGTTTTGGGTGGATTTTTCAATTTTTTGAGGGTGGTCACGAATTAAAGTCCTTTTCGCTCTAGGACGCATATTTAAGGAGATATGGGCAAAAGAAGTTTTTCATATAAAAATTTCAAATTTTTTAGGTTTTGAGTGGATTTTTTAATTTTTTGAGGGTGGTCACGAATTAAAGTCCTTTTCGCTCTAGGACGCATATTTAAGGAGATATGGGCAAAAGAAGTATTTCATATAAAAATTTCAATTTTTTTAGGTTTTGGGTGGATTTTCAATTTTTTGGGGGTGGTCACGAATTAAAATCCTTTTCGCTCTAGGACGCATATTTAAGGAGATATGGGCAAAAGAAGTTTTTCATATAAAAATTTCAATTTTTTTAGGTTTTGGGTGGATTTCCAATTTTTTGGGGGTGGTCACGAATTAAAATCCTTTTCGCTCTAGGACGCATATTTAAGGAGATATGGGCAAAAGAAGTTTTTCATATAAAAATTTAAATTTTTTTAGGTTTTGGGTGGATTTTTCAATTTTTTGGGGGTGGTCACGAATTAAAGTCCTTTTCGCTCTAGGACGCATATTTAAGGAGATATGGGCAAAAGAAGTTTTTCATATAAAAATTTCGATTTTTTTAGGTTTTGGGTGGATTTTTCAATTTTTTGAGAATGGTCACGAATTAAAGTCATTTTCGCTTTAGGACGCATATTTAAGGCGATATGGGCAAAAGAAGTTTTTCATATAAAAATTTCAAATTTTTTAGGTTTTGAGTGGATTTTTTAATTTTTTGGGGGTGGTCACGAATTAAAATCCTTTTCGCTCTAGGACGCATATTTAAGGAGATATGGGCAAAAGAAGTTTTTCATATAAAAATTTCAATTTTTTAGGTTTTGGGTGGATTTTCAATTTTTTGAGGGTGGTCACGAGTTAAAGTCCTTTTCGCTCTAGGACGCATATTTAAGGAGATATGGGCAAAAGAAGTTTTTCATATAAAAATTTCAATTTTTTTAGGTTTTGGGTGGATTTTCAATTTTTTGGGGGTGGTCACGAATTAAAATCCTTTTCGCTCTAGGACGCATATTTAAGGAGATATGGGCAAAAGAAGTTTTTCATATAAAAATTTAAATTTTTTTAGGTTTTGGGTGGATTTTTCAATTTTTTGGGGGTGGTCACGAATTAAAGTCCTTTTCGCTCTAGGACGCATATTTAAGGAGATATGGGCAAAAGAAGTTTTTCATATAAAAATTTCGATTTTTTTAGGTTTTGGGTGGATTTTTCAATTTTTTGAGAATGGTCACGAATTAAAGTCATTTTCGCTTTAGGACGCATATTTAAGGCGATATGGGCAAAAGAAGTTTTTCATATAAAAATTTCAATTTTTTTAGGTTTTGGGTGGATTTTTCAATTTTTTGGGGGTGGTCACGAATTAAAGTCCTTTTCGCTCTAGGACGCACATTTAAGGAGATATGGGCAAAAGAAGTTTTTCCTATAAAAATTTAAATTTTTTTAGGTTTTGGGTGGATTTTTAAATTTTTTGAGGGTGGTCACGAATTACAGTCATTTTCGCTCTAGGACGCATATTTAAGGAGATATGGGCAAAAGAAGTTTTTCATATAAAAATTTCAATTTTTTAGGTTTTGGGTGGATTTTTCAATTTTTTGGGGGTGGTCACGAATTAAAGTCCTTTTCGCTCTAGGACGCATATTTAAGGATGCTTAGTTTAGGAGATATGGGCAAAGAAGTTTCTCATATAAAAATTTCAATTTTTTTAGGTTTTGGGTGGATTTTTCAATTTTTTGGGGGTGGTCACGAATTAAAGTCCTTTTCACTCGAGGACGCATATTTAAGGAGATATGGGCAAAAGAAGTTTTTCATATAAAAATTTCAATTTTTTTAGGTTTTGGGTGGATTTTTAAATTTTTTGGGGGTGGTCACGAATTAAAGTTCTTTTCGCTCTAGGACGCTTAGTTTAGGAGATATGGGCAAAAGAAGTTTTTCATATAAAAATGTCAATTTTTTTAGGTTTTGGGTGGATTTTTAAATTTTTTGAGGGTGGTCACGAATTAAAGTCCTTTTCGCTCTAGGACGCATATTTAAGGAGATATGGGAAAAAGAAGTTTTTCATATAAAAATTTCAATTTTTTTAGGTTTTGGGTGGATTTTGCAATTTTTTGGGTGTGGTCACGAATTAAAGTCCTTTTCGCTCTAGGACTCATATTTAAGGAGATATGGGCAAAAGAAGTTTATCATATAAAAATTTCAAGTTTTTTAGGTTTTGGGTGGATTTTTAAATTTTTTGAGGGTGGTCACGAATTAAAGTCCTTTTCGCTCTAGGACGCATATTTAATGTGATATGGGCAAAAGAAGTTTTTCATATAAAAATTTCAATTTTTTTAAGTTTTGGGTGGATTTTTCAATTTTTTGGGGGTGGTCACGAATTAAAATCCTTTTCGCTATAGGACGCTTAGTTTAGGAGATATGGGCAAAAGAAGTTTTCATATAAAAATTTCAATTTTTTTTAGGTTTTGGGTGGATTTTTCAATATTTTGGGGTGGTCACGAATTAAAGTCCTTTTCGCTCTAGGACGCATATTTAAGGAGATATGGGCAAAAGAAGTTTTTCATATAAAAATTTCAATTTTTTTAGGTTTTGGGTGGATTTTTCAATTTTTTGGGGGTGGTCACGAATTAAAGTCCTTTTCGCTCTAGGACGCATATTTAAGGAGATATGGGCAAAAGAAGTTTTTCATATAAAAATTTCAATTTTTTTAGGTTTTGGGTGGATTTTTCAATTTTTTGGGGTGGTCACGAATTAAAGTCCTTTTCGCTCTAGGAAGCATATTTAAGGAGATATGGGCAAAAGAAGTTTTTCATATAAAAACTTCAATTTTTTTAGGTTTTGGGTGGATTTGTCAATTTTTTGGGGTGGTCACGAATTATAGTCCTTTTCGCTCTAGGACGCATATTTAAGGAGATATGGGCAAAAGAAGTTTTTCATATAAAAATTTCAATTTTTTTAGGTTTTGGGTGGATTTTTCAATTTTTTGGGGGTGGTCACGAATTAAAGTCCTTTTCGCTCTAGGACGCATATTTAAGGAGATATGGGCAAAAGAAGTTTTTCATATAAAAATTTCAAGTTTTTTAGGTTTTGGGTGGATTTTTCAATTTTTTGGGGGTGGTCACGAATTAAAGTCCTTTTCGCTCTAGGACGCATATTTAACGAGATATGGGCAAAAGAAGTTTTTCATATAAAAATTTCAATTTTTTTAGGTTTTGGGTGGATTTTTCAATTTTTTGGGGGTGGTTACGAATTAAAGTCCTTTTCGCTCTAGGACGCATATTTTAGAAGATATGGGCAAAAGAAGTTTTTCATATAAAAATTTAATTTTTTTTAGGTTTTGGGTGGATTTTTCAATTTTTTGAGGGTGGTCACTAATTAAAGTCCTTTTCGCTCTAGGACGCATATTTAAGGAGATATGGGCAAAAGAAATTTTTCATATAAAAATTTCAAGTTGTTTAGGTTTTGGGTGGATTTTTCAATTTTTTGGGGGTGGTTACGAATTAAAGTCCTTTTCGCTCTAGGACGCATATTTTAGAAGATATGGGCAAAAGAAGTTTTTCATATAAAAATTTAATTTTTTTTAGGTTTTGGGTGGATTTTTCAATTTTTTGAGGGTGGTCACTAATTAAAGTCCTTTTCGCTCTAGGACGCATATTTAAGGAGATATGGGCAAAAGAAATTTTTCATATAAAAATTTCAAGTTGTTTAGGTTTTGGGTGGATTTTTCAATTTTTTGGGGGTGGTCACGAATTAAAGTCCTTTTCGCTCTAGGACGCATATTTAAGGAGATATGGGCAAAAGAAGTTTTTCATATAAAAATTTCAATTTTTTTAGGTTTTGGGTGGATTTTTCAATTTTTTGGGGGTGGTCACGAATTAAAATCCTTTTCGCTATAGTACGCTTAGTTTAGGAGATATGGGCAAAAGAAGTTTTTCATATAAAAATTACAAGTTGTTTAGGTTTTGGGTGGATTTTTCAATTTTTTGGGGGTGGTCACGAATTAAAGTCCTTTTCGCTCTAGGACGCATATTTAAGGAGATATGGGCAAAAAAAATTTTTCATATAAAAATTTAATTTTTTTTTAGGTTTTGGGTGGATTTTTCAATTTTTTGAGGGTGGTCACGAATTAAAGTCCTTTTCGCTCTAGGACGCATATTTTAGAAGATATGGGCAAAAGAAGTTTTTTATATAAAAATTTAATTTTTTTTTAGGTTTTGGGTGGATTTTTCAATTTTTTGAGGGTGGTCACTAATTAAAGTCCTTTTCGCTCTAGGACGCATATTTTAGAAGATATGGGCAAAAGAAGCTTTTCATATAAAAATTTAATTTTTTTAGGTTTTGGGTGGATTTTTCAATTTTTTGAGGGTGGTCACGAATTAAAGTCCTTTTCGCTCTAGGACGCATATTTAAGGAGATATGGGCAAAAGAAGTTTTTCATATAAAAATTTCAATTTTTTTTAGGTTTTGGGTGGATTTTTCAATTTTTTGGGGGTGGTCACGAATTAAAGTCATTTTCGCTCTAGGACGCATATTTAAGGCGATATGGGCAAAAGGATGGTCACGAATTAAAGTCATTTTCGCTCTAGGACGCATATTTAAGGCGATATGGGCAAAAGAAGTTTTTCATATAAAAATTTCAATTTTTTTTAGGTTTTGGGTGGATTTTTCAATTTTTTGGGGGTGGTCACGAATTAAAGTCCTTTTCGCTCTAGGACGCATATTTAAGGACGGTTAGTTTAGGAGATATGGGCAAAGAAGTTTCTTATATAAAAATTTCAATTTTTTTAGGCTTTGGGAGGATTTTTCAATTTTTTGGGGGTGGTCACGAATTAAAGTCCTTTTCACTCGAGGACGCATATTTAAGGAGATATGGGAAAAAGAAGTTTTTCATATAAAAATTTCAATTTTTTTAGGTTTTGGGTGGATTTTTCAATTTTTTGAGGGTGGGCACGAATTAAACTCCTTTTCGCTCTAGGACGCATATTTAAGGAGATATGGGCAAAAGAAGTTTTTCATATAAAAATTTCAAGTTTTTTAGGTTTTGGGTGGATTTTTTAATTTTTTGAGGGTGGTCACGAATTAAAGTCCTTTTCGCTCTAGGACGCATATTTAATGAGATATGGGCAAAAGAAGTTTTTCATATAAAAATTTCAATTTTTTTAGGTTTTGGGTGGATTTTTCAA
>NW_027445752.1:0-5000 GCF_050003625.1 Haematobia irritans
ATTATTTCTTTTAACTATTTTTAATACTATCATATAAACTAAAATTATAAACTTTTATTATTTATTCTAATTACTTAATCGCCATTCCTTCCGCGGAATCATTTTATTCATTTCCTGGTAATTTTTTTTTTTTAAATCTAGTCCCATTTTTGATGTAAATATTCAATAATAATTATGTTTTAGAATTCAGTGATTTCTTAATTCGCGAAAGGCGTTGGTAAAGGCGGTAGAGGACCCTAGGGCTGACCAAATACATAGTCAGTATGGTTGGGTGGGATTTTGAAAAATGACAGCAAAACACCATCTAATGCTGCAACTCATCTCGTACATCATTCACAAATTATTTGTTCTTCTTCTTCTTTTCTCTCTATCTTAATTTTTCTACCAAAGAGCTACCTTAATTTTTAACTTTTATGGAAACGTATCCGAACCTACTCTCTACGAGAAAGAACCGCCCCAAGACTGAGCACGGCCGGCGGCAAGGAGGTAGCCATTCTCAAGGGGAGTAGGGCCGTCACAGGCGGATCGTTACATAAATTAAATGGCGCCCAACGTGGGGCCAGCAACTGGCCGTTTCGGTTTTCCAGTAGAATTACACCTAAATGCTGGCTCCAAATAAATTTTTCTTTAATTCTATGACCTTATTATTCTTTCTCATTTTGTTCAATATCCTTTGGATTTTTGTTTATTGCTTTTGTGATATACTTACCATACGGGTACGAAGAACATAATTTATATTGGGACCATATCGATGTGATTGATGATTTTGGGATATTTATGGATCTGAAATCTTACACATCCCTTTGGATTCCAGAACCTTCTTTATTTTCATTGTTCCTACTTATGCTTCCTCTTCACTCTACTATATCTATTTTTACTTTTCTGATTTTAGTACAAATTCTTAGCGGTTTTGATGAAGATTTCTTTAATTGGTTAACTATCAGTTATTTACTCTCGATATCGTTAGGCAATATGTTTATTTTTTTTTCTTTGTCAATCATCTTTGTGGAGTTTTATCTCTGTAATTGATAGTATGGAGTAAATACCTGTAGACGATTAATGCACCCTTTTGGTTATCTTAATTATGATGTACAGTGAGATTAGTTTTTGTGTCCTCTTCCAAGAATACCTTCGCTGAGTAGCGAACACTTGTCTTTCAATAGTTTCGTTTTAAATTTTAAGAAGTTTTAATTTCATTTTTTTTGGTTAATTTAGTTTAGTGTTAGTAAATTAATAGATTACATTGCCATGCCATTGACTCGTAGTAGAGATAGGACGTTGAGAGCAATGCAGGGGGCTAATGAAACTTTCGACTCCGGAGAGAATAATACTACGCCTCAGGGAACTAGTCGTCAGTCTCGGCCTAGAAGGAGGGAACCTAGTCGTGGGGAAATAGGTGATGGACCAGAAATATTGGACGAGAGCAGGGTTAGTCAAATGATTAATCAGTCGTTGAATGCCGTGCGTAGTGATATCACAACATCTATTGTGAACGAAATTACAGGTTTGATTCGCGGTTTGCAGATTGATAATACGGTTAGACGTGTTAATGAGCCTACAGCTGATCACGAGCCAATTGAGCATGGGGCAAACCCACACGCGACATTTGCAGACAACCCTGAAAAGATTTTGAACGTAATAAAAAATTGGAAGTTGTCTTTTTCGGGACTCAATCAAGACATTTCTGTGGAGGAATTCATTTATAGGGTCAATATAATGACCCAGAATACTCTTGGCGGGAATTTTTCTTTGCTCAGTAGATATCTCCACATTCTCTTCCAAGGCAAAGCTTTGGATTGGTACTGGAGGTACCATCGACAGAATGATATCATTGATTGGTTCAGCCTTTGTGGAGCCTTGAAGGCGCAATACAAAGATGATGCTTCGGACTACGATATACGTGATGACATAAGACGAAGGCGACAGAAATCAAACGAAACTTTTGACGATTTTCTTGACTCGGTAATGGTTTTGGTGGACAGATTGCGAAATCCTATGATGGACGAGGAATTGTGTGAGGCTTTAATTCGGAATCTGCGGCCTGAAATAAGACACGAACTGCTCCATTTAGATATAAAATGTGTTTCGGATCTGAGAAAATCAGTAAGGAAACATGAGAAGTTTCTGAGAGAGGTTCAACAGGCAAATAACCTGAAGCGCACTCGTATAGTTGGAAGTGTAGCTGAATTGGGAAATGACTCTGACGGCTCCATGGAAGAACCGATTGCGGACGTTTGTGAAGTACGAAAAGCTCTTAAATGTTGTAATTGCGAACGGAATGGACACATTTATAAGGACTGCATGAATGGGCGGACCATCTTTTGTTATGGATGCGGGTTGAAAGGTGCGTACAAACCTACATGCGCTAGATGCCATATATCGGGAAACGGCAAGAAGGATGTCCCTCGCCAATAGAGAGGACATCCTATCATTTTGTAAATGGATGTTCAGACAATTTTGATACGACAAATAGACTAGACCTTACATACCCTAATGAGACATTTATACGACCGGAGATGATTTTTAAAATAGGAAGTAAATCTACCCGAGATGATTACCGAAGATCTGAATCCAATCGAAGTGCAATACGTATGCGGACATTTTGGAAGGAATTGAAATCTTTCCGAAAATACACTATATCTTCTATAGTGGCAAGAGATTCGGATACTAGACCCTACGTCACTCTTACCATTGGGAATAAACTTTATTTTGCTCTATTGGACAGTGGAGCCAATAAGAGCGTCATAGGTGGTGATCTGGCGGAGGTGGTAGAATCTATGCCCGGATACAAGAAAAGCAGGGGTAACGTTCGGACGGTAAATGGTGAACGCCTAGATATAACTGGGACAATGAACTTGGAATTTACATTTAAAGATCGCATTTGTACGTTTGAATTTTTAGTTATAAAATCAATAAAGCAGGATATAATATGTGGGATTGATTTTTGGGACAAGTTTCATATTGCGGTTAAGATAGAGGAAGGAATAGAAATAAACTATATCGATTCTGATTCAAATAATATAGTGTTATCGCTGGAGCAGAAAAGAAAATTGGACGCCATCATACAACTGTTCCCAAACTCTGACCGAGATGGATTAGGGTGCACTAATTTAGTCGAACATCATATTGACACCGGAGACGCGAGACCGATTAAACAACGGTATTACCCCATTTCTCCTGCTAGGGAAAAACTGATGTTTGCAGAAGTCGATAGAATGCTTTCTTTAGGGGTTATCGAAGAATGCGCTCAGTCGCCATGGGCATCTCCCTGCGTTTTAATCGTTAAGCCTAATAAGGTTCGTTTCTGCGTGGATAGCAGGAAACTTAACGCGGTCACAATAAAAGACTCTTATCCTATCCCAAATATTGAGGGAATACTATCAAGGTTACCGTCCGTTCAATTTATTTCCAAAGTAGACCTTAAAGATGCCTTTTGGCAAATTAGATTAGATGAATCATCTAAGCCAAAAACAGCTTTTGTTGTCCCGAATCGTCCGTTGTATCAATTTACGAGAATGCCCTTCGGGCTATGTAATGCGCCTCAGACGATGTGCCGTCTTATGGATCTAGTTATTCCATATGATATGAGGACGCACGTTTTTGTTTATTTGGACGATTTACTAATTGTGTCAGAAAACTTCGAAGAACATTTGGAACATTTAGAAAAAGTGGCTTTTCAGTTTCGTAGAGCGGGTCTTACAATAAATGTCAAGAAGAGCTGTTTTACAATAAAGACGGTGAATTATTTGGGGTACATCGTAGGAGAGGGAACTTTGAGTGTCGACGCGGAAAAAGTTAGAGCTATTGATGAATTTCCCCCACCAACGTCAGTACGAAAACTAAGACAAATCTTAGGGATGATTGGGTGGTATCGTCGATTTATTTCCGATTTTTCCACTCTTACATTTCCCCTTACTGAGCTCTTGTCAAAGAAAAAACGCTTCATATGGACGAAGGAGGCCCAAGACTCGTTTGAACTTTTAAAATCCAAATTGTGTCAAGCACCCGTTTTAGTTCATGCTGATTTCCGGAAACCGTTTATTTTACAATGTGACGCTAGTACCGTGGGCGTAGGTGCGGTCCTTGCTCAGAAGGATGATGAAGGTGTAGAAAGACCTATTGCGTTTATGTCGCAGAAATTAAATAAAGCACAAAGAAATTACACCATCACTGAACTAGAATGTTTGGCTGTAGTTTTAGCAATAAAAAAATTTCGGGCATACATTGAGGGTCACGAGTTTAAGGTAGTCACCGACCATGCTAGTCTTAAATGGCTAATGCGCCAAAGTGATCTCTCAGGCAGGTTGGCGAGATGGGCATTAAAATTGCAAGGGTTCGATTTTACTGTCGAACACCGACGGGGAAGAGATAACGTGGTTCCGGATGCCCTATCACGTGTATTTGAAACGGAAATACAAGAGATTAGCGTCGAAATTTTGCCATTGATAGATTTAGAATCCGAGGAGTTCATGAGAAGTGAATATAATGGTTGGCGTGAAACTATATTAGAAACAAAATTTCCTGATTTTAGAGTAGAAGGCAAATACATTTATAAGAAAACGACTTTTACCTCGGATGACGAAATACAACTAGAATCTTGGAAACTGCTGGTACCTACGGAATTAAGACGGGATGTGATTTACGCCGCACATAACTCACCAAACGGCTCGCATGGTGGTATTGCTAAGACGGTTGAGTTGTTAAGAAGGTATTTCTTTTGGCCGAAGTTAGTTGCCGATGTAAAAAGGTATGTGGGAAACTGTGAAATTTGCAAAACTACAAAGACGCCGACATATAGTTTGAGACCGCCGCTCGGAAAAATGGTAAATACAGAAATGCCATTTCAACGTCTTTATGTAGACATGATAGGCCCACTTCCTAGGACAAGAAATGGATTTGTGGGAATTTTAGTTATTTTAGATCATTTCTCTAAATTTACTTTCCTAAAGCCTTTGAAAAAATTGGAATCTAAGCCAATTGTATTGTATCTTAAGGATGAA